>NW_026872420.1:0-134946 GCF_032173495.1 Musca vetustissima
ATTGGATATAATATGCAAAACTTTGTCAGGCCTAGTAGACAAATCTGAAGACAATGAATTATTTGTGGTTGACGGTCCAGAACGGCTAATGTTAAAATTCGGGTGACTTTGGCAGTTATTAAGGGATATGCCTAGCATTTCTCGAAATGTCTGCTCCTCAACCGCAGGTAACGTTTGGATCTGCCTCGGTGGTGTGTTTTGAACATTTGATGGTGCAGTAGAAGTACCCTGATTACTTAAATTCATACCTGCCAATTTAGTCTCAATAGTACTCTGAACTATGCGTGATATCTGGTCCCCTAAACTTGCAAATAGTTCGGCTTGTTGGGTCGAAACAATAGAGCTAACCATCTGTTGAATCTCACCAGGGCGAATACCAACAGTATTGTCAGTAATATCCCCAGGACGTACATTTTCCGTTGCTCAGTGGCTGATCCACTGAGGGTATATTATTCGTCGCTTGAGCGGATGATGTTCGACTTTGGGATCTAGTCGACACACCTGACGGGTTAGGGGTAGGAGTTTCACTGAACAACCTAGCATTGCAAATAGGGCAATAGGGTCTAATTTTTTCACATTTTGAAAGACACGACTTATGAAATGTGTGTCCACAATTCGTTTTAAGAAACTGAGCTTTAACAGTTATCAAAGAAGCGCAAACTCCACATGTTCGGTGTTTTTCCCCCGATGTTTCTTGAGCAATGACCTCACTGCTTTGCTCCACAGACATCTTGATTATAAAGAAAAGGGGTTTACCAATCCAAAAGTTTAAACTCAATTCACTAAATTATTCAATAAACAACGTGTTCAAACCATTTGGCAATGTATAAGAACTGGCTCATCAATTCGTTAATATAAACAAATTAACTCAATTTATAGGATTAGATAATTGACTCAAATGAATGCCGACACCTTCAATTCGACAAACACTTTATAATCAAGAATTGAATTTAACACCAATATACGATTCAATGCCTCACAATCTCCGAATGATTTTATTTATAGTACCAAAAAGGATATTAATTAAACAAAAAAAAAAAATTATTGCCATAAAAATGATCAAACTTAGAAACAAATTATACCTAAATGTTTATACCCATAGGATCCGAAAAAAATCAAAGAAAAGTACCTTTAAATGATTGAACAACCTACCTACCTACCTAACCTATTCAATATAACAATATTAACCAATATTCAATATAAATAGAAATAAAGATAAATTATAAAAGTAATTAAAAAAATGAAAATATATTACTTAGTTCCCTAAGAACAACGGACTACCAAAATTTATTTAATTTTTTTTTTCTATCTGTTTGACTTTTCTCCAGTAAGACGGGTTTGCTACATATAAAACAACATTTTGCAGAGAAGAAATAGAAATAGCAGTATTGATTAGAAGATTAAAAGCATCTAAACTTTGGCATAAAAACGATTTTTATATATCCACAAGAATGGTAAATAATTATTCTAATGCTCTAAGTTAACCGAGGACAGAACTAGTATTATTAGACCCAGAAACTGCATTCCATCGAATTCCTTAGAACGAAAAACAATAAAATAAACATGAGGAAAGTACAAAGATTTGGGGGGCCATTTAAGGATAATATTTTGACCATAAATGGATTCCAACCAATTCCATATACCTTTAAAAAATAAGAAACAGATAAATAGTAGAAATTGGAAATTTAATTTTTTTTGTAATGCCGAACAAATATGACTAAATGCCAGGTGGTGAAAAGTATACAAGTTTTTGCTCGGGCCTACACGTTGGGCGCCATTTTATATTCTGTAGCATATAACGTAGGGTAATTAAATGTGGCTGATGTTAATGAGAACTCAAATGAAGGAAATGCACGTAAGAAAACCAGCCTTATCGCTCGACGGAGGGGGTTCAAATAGCTTCATTGTTCTCATACCACTCTGCTAATAAATATAAAAAAATACGTGCATTTTTAGATTTTTTTTTCTAGTAAAGAAACAGAAAGGAAAGTTTGCAGAAGGGAACGGACATGAGAGGGGCAGTTTTAAGAAATATACAGATGAGAAAAGGAAGAAGTCATGCAGAATGTTGTTCAGCAAAAAGATATTGTGTTGCCAACACCCACCCGTCCATGGTTGCAACCAGTCGAAGAATACTTTTCATTGCAACCCCTTCATTAATAACATAGCAACCCTTTTCTTACATTCGAGAGTAGTCAAACAGATTTGATTTTAAATCGATTCAGAAGACATTTTATATTTATTGACTAAAAATCCATTGGTAATCATCGATATTTGTTCTTATAGACAAAATGAATTTTAAATTACTTAATTGTTGCATAAAACTAAGTTAAATGTAATTTTAAAATCTAAAGAAATCTTTCGAGTATTATTATTAAAGTTAAATTCAAAGGAAAAAATATGTTAACAACAACAATCTCTCATATTTTACGTGGGCATTCCACAAATCTTCATCGGCTTCAGCATTAATGATATTGAAGTGTAAGGAAAGGTATTTTAGCTTTACTTGATTTTGATGTGAAACAAAGAAATTATCTGTATCACCATCTAATCAACATAAACAAAAGAAGCAGCCAACATTTTAATAATAAAATTTCATCTGATTTCGTCGATAGTCATTTCAATCACAAATAGTTTACTCTTTTGATACACCAAAAAAAACAAAAAAATAAAGAGAGTAAATTAATGACTTACTTTTTGTTTTGGTTTCTCCTCCATCGACGAAAGTATACTTTCTCGTTGGCCGAGCTGCAGCAAAAAGGTAAACAGTAATGCACAATAAAAGAAATGTACACTCTCCAATATCACGTTATGCTCCAAAATTATTTGATCACTGTGAGAGAGATGTGGAGACTTTATATGTTGGTTGCTTAATAAAGTAAAATGTTGCTAAGATCGAGATACTTAACATGGTGTTAACATAGGTCATGTTAATTAACATTGGCGTAAAACATCAACCGAATGTAACATATAACAGTAGCTTCTACCGAAACCGACCGCTAATGATCATTAAAAGTACAAAATCCGAATGAAATTATATGTATGTAACAATTCTATTATATATATAATTATATATATGTAACAATGTATAGTTGGTTGATGTTCTTTACCAGACGGGAATTAACTGACACTCACTTTATGCACATAGAGATTGTTGAAATATTATAACAAATTTATATACATTCTTCAAACAAATGTTAAAAATTAAATGTAAACAAAAAAAATACACTTGAAAGAAATAATGTGTAGAATTAAAAGTAAATCTTCGTACTTAAACGCTATAACTATCCAAAATTTGTGTTAACCTTTATTTTCAACAATGACTTTAACTATGAATGTAGCACTATTTACACCAGGTTTGATCGCAATATTCACTTTATTTCAAGTTAGGTCCTATATTTTGTTACCTTTTGCTGGTTATAGTTACACTTCAATTATCTCACCAGGTCTCGATATCGTTCGTAATACTTCGATGTTAGGCGGAAAACAGTATTTATACGTTAGGTGAACCCCGACTCAGCAGAAATATTAGGAGCCGAGCTATATAAGCACTAATCATGCACGGGATGAAGTTTTCGGGCACTATATCACTGATTTTTCCCTTTCCGATCGTTTTAATACTGGACTTTTTCATGTACAATGATATTATTCTTAGCCTCGTGGCAGACCGGCACGAACTGGTTCGATGCGAAGACAATGATTATAGCGGAGTTAAATTTTATGGTGAGTTACAGTGTGATAGGCATAAACGGCGATAATCTTCAAAAATTCTCTCTCCACCTCTTGCTAAATGCCCGTTGCTTATGCCCATAAGCAACTAAGCGAAAAACCTATGTACAAAGTTAAGTTGTTATAAACGAAACTGCGTGATCAATAAATGAGACAATTACCAAATGTATATATTTCAATGGTGTGTGAGGATATTCCAACCAGTGGAGATTGAAAATTCTTTTCAAGGTTATGGTTATTCGGTATAATATAACCATAAAATTCTTCATCCGATATGATATAAAACAACTAAATATAATGAAATAAGCCAACATCGACACTAATTCTCAAATAAAAAAATACCACTCACTATTTGTAGAAAAATTAAATTTACTACTGAAAGAACTTAATAAGATTATTCACTTCAGTTTATAAAAATTATTTTTTTTCTTAAGTTTCTTAATTTTTGATGTTAATCTTAGACTTATTTCTTAGCAAATGGACGATACATTTTTCCTGTTGCATACATGTAGTCTAAAACAGAAAGGTTTCCTAACGTTTTATTTCCAGAAAATGGCAAACTATTAAAAGGAAAAATATAATAAATATCTATAGCTGATACATAATGTTCTGACCAAACAACCAACTCAAGTACAGAGGTCACTGTCATAAAGGTAGTTATAAAACGGAATTTTGAATTTCTTACCAAAATGCTAATGGGAAGAGTTTTACCTACGCAAGCGCTATTACATAATGCCCTGTGGAATAAGTTATACACCGAACTAAGTGTTATTTTTATTCTTAATAAGAATTTGATTAACATATTCGGAATGTTTTATATTCTCAAATTGGTGTTATTTCAATATTTAATATCTACAACAGACATAGAATCGTTGGAGGACCATTGACATTAAATCGAGCTATCTAGATAGTTATTTGAACCAATTGAAAAAACCTCATACATATACCATTCTGAAATCAATGACAAATTGCATGTCAAAGGGCAAACTTGGATTCTTTGGTGTACCATTTGTATGAAATCGAGTAAAATTAGGCAAATCTATATTAGCTCCCATATATAAATCTGAACCGATTTTCACGACACTTGACAGACATCACTCTAGGCTCAATTCAGTACACTATGCCAAATTTCATGCAAATCGAATGATATATACAGACTTTGGTTCACCATTTACATTAAATCGGACAATACTATATATGGGAGCTATATCTAAATCTGTACCAATTTTCTTCAATTTCAAAAGGATTCGTCCTTAGGCCAAATAAGTGACTTGTGCCATATTTCATCCAAATCGGATTTTAAATGCGACCTGTACTTTGTTTACAATTTATACATCGACTCAGAAAGTGATCCTATGCATATTCTCAAAAGGAACCATGTGTTTATCTCGTTTCCTTTTGCCCGTTATAAACATATGCACAAAGACAAAATACCCTGTACCACAGTGTGGTGAAGGGTATAAAAAGGAAAAGAATCAAACTATTTCAACAACTAACATGGAAAACATTAATTAGCAAAGTATTTCAAGATTCGGCTTGTTTACAACTAACATGGAAAACATTAATTAGCAAAGTATTTCATTGGTAAACGCTTGTAGGCATTACTCACTTGAATGTAGTATTCCTTTCGGAGTGAAATCCTCACTTTCTGGATCAGAAATCTTAATTATGTAAAATTTTACACCACTTTTAACTTTCACGAACATTGAAATTGGATTGTTTTTCCTTATAGAAATAGTCAAATTTTGGTGTTATTTTTATACCCAGTAAGCATTAAAAACTCTCAAATTTTTCATGGTCTTAAAACAATTCTCTGAAGTATTTAAATTTGTACCATATGGTTTAAAATATAAACTATTTTGGAATTAATTTTAAGTTTAATTCCGAAGAAGTTTAAATTTAACTCCACTAAGTTTAAAAATTAATCCAAAACGTTTTACTGTGCATACACTCTTTGGTGAACCATGTAGTATGTTATAAAATAAACACACATCTAAAAAACTTCAACGTATGTAATTTATTATTTAATTTAGACCAAATATATTAGGATGTTTCTTTCCCGTTAATATTTCTAGCCCGTAGAATCTGTTTTTTAAGACAACCCTTTGATACTTGATCTACCCAAGTGTAGGTATTTTCTTCGCTTTCGTATTCATCGAGATTGAGTTTTCTTGTTATGTACCCAGATAAATACTCCAGAGCATCTTCGTCGGTTATCCATATCCCTGAACTCTATGGTTTAATTTATCAAAGTGTCCATTTCTTTTCGTTATCATCTAAGATTTCAATATCAGATATGCAACATATTTAAATTATTTTCTGTGTATAATATTTCATGTATATACGTATCACTCTTCAATTTGATACCTAACCAACCAACCCAACGCATTTTTAATAATTTTAAATGAGAATTTGAAAGCTAAAAACAATATTTTAATTTGAATAGAAAATGTAACGTCGAAAATGTGTTTGACATTTTACTTTACAAACAAAAAGAAAAAATTTTAAAACCGTATGATTGTCACTTACACCTTATTAAATACACCTTGGGAAAATGTATGCCATTTTATCGTTTATATTCTCGATTTGATGTTTAATGATGACATTGCATTAACAATGCGCATCCTCTTGTGTTCATTTGCATTGCTGGTTTTTGTTCTTGTCTTATATGACGAATCAACACAATCCTTATTGCTTGCAGTTGTAGCTACCACTTCCGCCACATCAAAATCCATATCTGGCAAATATGCAGGCATCATTTATGCATGCTGATGCCATTTTGATGAATGATGAATTTTTGTTTTAAATAAAAATTTGATTGTCTTTTCAAACAGTCATATTAATTCCCAATTTCAAGAATCCAGCTCTATCTGTTCACCTAAATGCAAATAGTACCAAATTTAGTACCATTTAGAACATTTCATACACATAAGTACGAATTTCCATTTTCCTACATCAACACCATGTATTCAATATACAAATTCTGTCAAAGTGCGTAATTTCTACTTGAATTCCATGGTACAATAAAAAGGTAGTCCATTTTTTCGACGTTCCCACGCCTCTCATTCCTACCCCTGCCGACCGAGGGGGCGACCTCTTCTTACGTAGGGATCGCGTACACACCATGATCCGTATCATGATGGGATTTGGGAGTGGAATAGAAAAACCTGTACTCCAGTAGTTCATATTTTCAGGATTCCATCTCTATATGCTCAACTAAATGCAATAGTACCAAATTCAGTACCATTTGGAACATTTCATACACATAAGTACGAATTTCCATTTTCATACATCAGCACCATGTATTCCATATACAAATTCTGTCAAAGTGCGTAATTTCTACTTGAATTCCGTGGTACAATAAATAGGTAGTCCATGTTTTCGACGTTTCCACGCCTCTCATTCCCACCCCTGCCGACCGAGGGGGCGACCTCCCCTTACGTAGGGATCGCGTACACACCATGATCCGTATCATGATGGGATTTGAGAGTGGAATAGAAAAACCAGCTACAGAATCTACTTCAACAGCCAGTTTGTTATTAAGTTTTACTACTCATTAAAAATACAATAATATTAGATTTTATTTGTTCTACGCTCAAGCAAAAGTCTACATTAGAGTATACAGAGTTAAAGTCAATACACATTTTACTAAGAGGATCTCACATAGAGTAATTCGTGCGGTGGAAGTCTACATATAACAGTTGATAGTGTCTACTAGATCGGACAGGAACATTTATTCTAATAGAAGAAATTAGGAAATCCGAAGGTATTTAATATTTTTAGTACCATTATAGTATTCAATATAATACGTCTACTTTTCTATGTAGGCAAACGAATTAATTTTAACCTGCTAGTATAAGATGGCAACACAAAACTAATATTCCAATGTAATGCTCTCAGTGCAAAAAGTAAAAATTGTTTCTGCACGGATTCGATTTTATCAGAATATATTGCATATTGGGGATCCCATACAACAGAACCATATTCTAAAATAGGTCTAACAAGAGACGTAAATAGTTGTTTCGTTATATATGGATCCGAGAATTCATTGTTCCACCGTTTTATAAATCCTAAGACACCATAGGCTTTATTTACCATAGATATAACATGATTGTTAAAATTTAATTTTGGATCCATTAGTATACCAAGATCAACGAAAGAATCTACAGTTGATAAAACCGAACCATTAATATAGTAATGTCTTATCGAAGAAGAATTTCTTGAAAAACACATATGTTTACATTTATTTAAATTCAAGTCCATACAATTTAGGCTGCACCATTGAAATAGGCTATTAAAATCATGCTGGAGTAAATCAGCTGGCTGCATACATTAGCAATTCGGAATGCGATACAGAATTTGGCAAATCATTTACAAACAATAGCAACAGAATCGGGCCTAGGTGACATCCTTGCGGAACACCTGATGAAACATTAATCGATTTTGAAAGACATCCCTCAAACAAAACTATCTGTGTCCTATTTTGTAAGTAAGATGAAATCCAATTTACCAAATTTATACTAAAGCCAATATGATTTAATTTAAAAAGTAGAAGTTCATGGTTAACCATATCAAAAACTTTACTAAAGCCTGTATAAATTGTATCAGTTTATCACAGTAGAAGATTTGGTAATAGTTGAAAGGCCACTACGAAAACCATGTTGATATGGACTTAACAAGGGTTGAATTTTGTGTGAAATAACGGTAGTAATTAACTTTTCGAACAATTTTGGTATAGCACTTAATTTTGCAATTCCTCTATAATTCGAGACATTTGTTGTTAGACTACCAGACTTGTGTAAGGGTATTATATAAGACTTCTTCCAACAAGTAGGAACATAACCATATTTAAGGGAATAATTAAATAATAACGTTAGAAGTAATGCTAATGTATCTGAACAATTCTTTAGAATTATGCTGGGTATACCATCAGGGCCTGGACATTTAATATGTTTTAAACTACGTAGATTTTTAGAGACCTCTCGACTTTGTAAGAAGGGCATAAATATGTGATCTATCTTTGATAGTTCATAAGGATATGGGTCTTTAACCTGATATTAGAATAAGTTGTGGCCAAAAATATTTGCAAAACATTCTGCAATTTGGGAGTTTTTCGAAAATTCTTGGTTATTGTTTTTAGATTAACAAATTCATAAAATGATTTTGGATTGGATTTCAAATTATCCTTAATCTTGTTAAGATAAAGATTATACAACCTTCGGGATTCTATTGGATATTTTGATCTAGCAACAGAATAGTTAGCATAGTCTATAGAGGATCCTGATTTTTTATATTTTTTAAAAAGTTTATTTTTTGAGTTTTTTATACTTGACAATTCGCGTGTATTCCATGGATGTCTATTTAGCGCAGCTGATGTCTCGATTAACTGACAAAGTGCGTAATTTCTACTTGAATTCGATGTGCAATGTTGCAAACCATGTGAAATATTATAAGGAAAAATTTGACAGAAGGTCGAGACAGAAACAAAAATTTTTGTTTTGATACATCACCTTATTATTGTATCATGATTTTTTTACATATCGCAATACAGAGCAAACCCCTTGAACTTTCATTATACGAACGAAAATGTGAAATCACTCACTTGCTTCATAGCTTTATAATCGACTGTAAAGATGCGGATTATGAACCAACATTTCGGAAATTCACATTCTCTTACATTATTTTTAAGGGTAAAAAAATAAATAGATGAAAAATTGCATATACATACTTACATTTTTGTAACCCTCTTAAATTTTATTGGTGCGTTTTTGTAGGGGAGAAACATAAATTAAATTTGTTTATGATGCCTACTTTTTCCCCTTTTTACTCCCATTTCATACAGTTGCATGGCATAATTATACAAGGTAGTCTCATGCAATCATAAGTTTCAAATTTTTTCATAAATTTGCATATTTAAAAATATTGAAATTAATTATATTTTATAAAAGTTTTATTTCAATATTTATATAAAGTCTTGTTCTATATATGTAGTCCGTTTCTTTATAATTGCTATTTTTCTTTGGGGAAAGTTAGCAAATATTTAGGATACCATGATGTCCACCATTTATTTAATATTAGCATAATCCAGAACATCGATTTGGGGTCTATGTTTGCAGCCACATTAATTTTCCGGTTTCGATCTTTTAAAAATTTTAACACTATGAGAATTTTATTATGTTGCCATCACCAGTACGTACATAACTTAGGGGGGAAATAACAATTAAATATTGAACATATGAGTGCATGAGACTACCTTCCGTATTATATATACCATTTTGACATACATACAATTTTTATGAATTTATTTTTTATTTTATTTGAAATTGATATTTAAATTCCATATTAAAAGGGTTGCCATTATCAATTTCTTAAATGAGACTACCTTCCATAATTATATCAAGATACAGTTGCAAAAAAATAAAAATAATAAATAAAACGGTCCAAGTATTTAGACTGAGACATTACCTTCTGAAGCCAAATTGACTGATTCTTCTTCTTTATGTATACCTGCTATATAAGTTACTTCATCTGTAAATCCGGTAACTTTATCAAATCCTCCTCTCTCTGTGGACAATAGTGAACTTATCGTTGTTGCTCCTAGAAAAGCTCTATTTATCTCTAGACTCCATTCTAATAAATCGGTAGATAACATCCGAAAATATATTAAATCTAAAATGAAAAAGATTTTAAAATTTTTAAGTTTAAGTCTTCAACTCCACGTGACATTTCCTCATTTAAACTTATTATTCCTCAAAAAATATTTAACGTTTTAGTCAATGAATCGTTTTGGCCTGATGGGGTTTTAGTAAAAGAGTTTGAATTTAGGGAAAGATCCAACAACACAAAACCATTGGTTATTTCCGATAACGTATCCGGTTCAAAAAACTAAGTAATTCCTTACAATTAATTTATCAAAACGTAAGAGGCCTCAATACAAAACTAAAACATATTTACCTAAAATCTTTCGATTGCGATTATAAAATTGTTGTCTTCTCTGAAACATGGCTTAAATCTGAGATTGGTGATACTGAAATTTTTTTCAGATGAATATCAAGTTTATAGACATGATAGACTTAATAAAATTGGCGGTGGAGTGCTGATAGCTGTACATAATTCTATTGCCTCTGAGTGCATTTCAATAAATAATAATTCAGATACTGAATTTGTTTGTGTTCGATTAAATTATTTAGGTTTATCTTATATCTTAACATATTCATATATAGCTCCTAACTCTGAAACCTACGTTTACCTTAGACATGCTGAATTAATAAAGCAAGCTTCTAATTTAATGTCATCTAACTGTGAAATTATTTGTTTTGGTGACTTCAATTTGCCAAATTTAACATGGGTTCTAGGTGACAATAATATCGATTATGTGTCTACTTCATAAACATTATCAACTTCTTCTGACATGGCTATTTGCTGGGAAACAATATTTGATCAATGTTTATTCCAAATAAATAATATCTCCAACGTTAAAAATAGAATATTAGACTTAGTATTTTCATCAACGATAAATATATCTATATGTAGATGTTACCCGTTTTCTGAACCTGAAGATAAATATCACCCAACTCTTAATGTGAGTTTGGAATTCCAGCATAAATTAACTAATGTTAATCATGTTGAACAAAAGTGCTTAAACTAATTTTTAAGAAAGCCAACTTTGATATTTTACGTCCCATTCCATCCAATACAAATTGGGATTTTAAGGGTGATATGGACTCACGCATTTCTTCTTTCTACACAACTTTAAATGAAGCGTTATCATTATCTATTCCCTTCATAGAATACAATCCTGATAGTGAACCATCGCGGTCATCTTCTTATCTAAGGCGCCTGCGTAATGTAAAGAGTAGATTGTTTAAAAGTGAATTACTGAAATTATTCTTTGGCTAGATATAAGTATAATACTGAAAATAATAAGTGTTATTCAGAATATCTAGTAAAAATGGAAAGTAGATTACAAACTAATCCAAAAGATTTTTTAAATTCGTTAATACTAAACGTAAAGTTCGGTCATTTCCCAGCTATATGAAACTTGGTAGTATGGAATCATCTAATAACTCTGATATTGCAAATATGTTTGCCAAATTTTTCCAGAACAATTATTCAAACTTTCCGTTTAATTTTAATGATAACTACCATATGGATAAGATAAACCATTGTCCACATTTTTTACTTTCGGAGGTTGAGGTATTAAATGCCTTGAAATCACTAAAAATCTCTAATTATGCTGGTCCACATGGTGTTCCATCATCTATACTAAAGTCTTGTGCATATGAATTGTACTTACCTCTAACAGATTTATTTAACTATTCCTTATCTCTTGGTTATTTTCCTCTTCACTGGAGATCTAGCTATATAATCCCTTTACACAAAACTGGTAGTCGGTGCAATATTGAAAATTATAGAGGCATCGCCAAATTGAGTGCGATTCCAAAGTTATTTGAACTTTTGGTTTCTCGAAGAATTTCCCACTTTGTCTCATCTATAGTATCTCCTTTCCAACATGGCTTTTTAAGAGGGAGATCTACATTGACTAACCTAATACGGCATTTACATTATAACTTTTTACCGGGTTAACCTACTTTATGAGGATTTATGTGGCACATATTCAAAAGAATTGAAAATTTAAACCCACTGGGTTAACCAAATCCGGTTAAATGTAAACGACCTTTAATGGAGCTTATGTGTCACGCTCACAATGGGTTTATCAATAAACTGCAAAGTGACATAATTTATACAACTAAAGCGTTCGATAATGTTGCACACAGTTTATTAATTTATAAGCTTGATATTATGGGTTTCCCGACAATCCTTCTTAACTGGATTTCCTCTTATTTACAAGGACGTACTCAAAAAGTACATTTCAATTCACTTCTCTCAGATGACATCAGTGTTTCATATGGTGTTCCTCAGGGTAGCCACTTGGGTCCATTACTCTTTGTCCTTTACTTATATGATCTTCCATCTGTAATCCGATTTTCCAATATTTTAATGCTTGCAGATGATGTAAAACTTTTTTGTAGTCTAAATACACTTAACTCCTCATTAAATTTGCAACATGACCTACACTCATTCGTAAACTGGTGTAGTTCTAATGGTATATCGCTAAACCTTAAGGAGTGCAAACAATTAACTCTGTCTAGGACCAGGCCCATATCTATTGATTACTTTATAGGTTCTCATAAACTGGACTCTGTAGACTCGTTTACAGATATTGGTATCATTTTAGATACCAAATTGCGTTTTCATTTACATATTGAATCATCTGTTAATAAAGCTAAATCGTTGCTTGGTTTTATAAAACGGTGGTCTAAGGAATTTTTCGATCTATTCATTAGCCTTATTGGAATACGGCTCTGTACTTTGGAGTCCATTTTATAAAAATTATTCTAATAAAATAGAATCGGTTCCAACCCAGTTTCATTTATTTGCTCTTAGGGGTCTGCCTTGGAATCCACTTGAAGCACTTCCACCGTACTTAACCGTCTGAAACTAATTGATCTTCCAACTCTTGAAAGAAGGCGATTAATGCTTAGAGCAATATTTATAATAAAATTGTTACGTGGACAAATTGACTCAAACTTTTTAACCGGTGAAATAAAATTTAATATTCCATCCCGTAGAACACGTAATTATTTACCTCTTCACTTATCCCTAGTTAGACATAATTATGAACTAACTAATCCACTTCGCGCTTTATGTGAAATTTATGGAAATGGAAAGTGCAAGACGAGAAAGCGCTGGCAACGCTTGTTCTCAGTGTGAAGGCTTCACAACTAAACCACATAAAATCGTGTAAGATAGCAGCAGATGCTTGAAAGCGTTTGTAAGAAGTCCATCGTCCAAGTGGTCCTGTGAGAAAAGTCTCATTGTGCAAAAAATTGTTGAATCTGCGTATGTCTGATGGTGAAAGTGTCCAGAATTTTTTAAATGTGTTTTCCAATTGTGTGGACAAATTATCCGAAGTCGGAATCGAAATACAGAGTGAGCTGGTAGTCATAATATTGTTGTCGAGTTTGCCTAAATCGTACGAGCAATTTGTAGTAGCCATGGAGACCAGAGATTCCCTGCCGTCGTTCGATGTTTTGAAAGTAAAGCTGTTGGAGGAAGGTGAAAGAAAATTCCAGAATAGTGCAACAGAAAACAGCAGTGAGGTACAAGCATACATGGCGAAATCTAGAAAGTTCAATTCCACGAATACTTGTGGAAGATTCAGCAAAACATCAAAAGCAAAAAAACTTCAAATGCTTCAGCTGTGGACGTCGCGGTCACTATGCAGCAAACTGCAATAGCAAGAAAGAGAACAGTGAAAAAGCAGAGGCTAAAGAAAGCGTTATTGTTGATATGAAAGAACATAGAGAGAATTTGTACTTGGCGGGAGAGCAGTTTTTAACGGCCGAAGGCAAAGGCAGAGTAAAGCTGAGCGTTGGCAAATGTACGTTCATTTTAGACAATATGTTGTATGTGCCTGCGATGAATGCGAATTTTGTGTCGGTAAACAAATTATGCGAACATAATTATGACACTCATTCGTAAACTGGTGTAGTTCTAATGGTATGTCGCTAAACCTTAAAAAGTGCAAAAAATTAACTCTTTCTAGGACCAGGTCCATATCTATTGATTACTTTATAGGTTCTCATAAACTTGACTCTGTAGACTCGTTTACAGATATTGGTATCATTTTAGATACTGTTACGTTCTTGGATTTTGCTTAATCCCGTGTAGACGTTGTTTTATTTCCCAGCACAGTTCGTACTAAATAAAACGCGGGTTCTTTCTGATTACGATTATTACAATGATTTTATTCACACAACTTTACTTTGCACGTTACTTTACAGCTTTACGTTACTTGACGGTTTCAATTCGCGATCTGATTCACAACTGACTCACTGCCTTTCCATTTCCCCTATTTATATGAGCCTCGCTTGTCGCTACAGAAGTTTCTAGACGATCTGGTAACGCCTAGATCACGAACAATCTACCAATGCAACAAACACACATACAAACTTACATTGAGTAAACAATAACAACACATATACAGGCGAGGGGGTAACAAAGAAAGAGGAATTAAGCGATCATCAATGATGACGTTTAACAAGAATTGTACGACAATAACAAAATAGAAAATGAAAGAGGAAATGGAAGGATGTAGAAAAATCTATACAGTAGTTGTTGTTGTGAAGTTATTCAAATAAACTGCGTAGTAGAAATTTACGTTACAATTCAAATTCTTAAATTAACGGAATTAATCTAAATTAACTTAAATCTAAAGTTATATTCGTAACATTGCCCCCCGCTTAAGCCTGTTCGTCCCGAATAGGCACAGTTCCCGTTCCGTAGGGGGCCAGCCGCTCCAAATGTACAACTTTCATCTTCGACCTGGGACTGTCACTCCTCTGGATGCGATAAACGACGTCATTCATTTTCGTGACAATCTTGTAGGGTCCTTCCCAGTGCGTTTGCAATTTGGGGCAAAATCCTTTCTTTCGTTGTGGGTTGAACAATAGTACCAGTTGCCCTTCTTGGAACCCATCGGTATTTGCCGCTCGATCGTACCTTGCCTTCATGTGGTTGCTAACCATTTTTATTCGATGGCGAACTGCATCGTGGACTTTACTAAAAGAGTTCTGACTGTCTTCTTCTTGGTTCACATCGTCGTTTGGGGTAGCACCGAATATCAAATTGCCAGGTAGCTTTAATTCATTTCCGAACAGAACTTTGGCTGGAGTCATGAATGGCCGATCTATAAGCCAGTAAAAACTTTGGAATATGCTCATCCCAGTCTCGTTGGCCACTGTCCACCACTTTCCGTTGATGTTCTTCCAGGGTGCGATTAAATCTTCCCACCATGCCATCTGATTGTGGATGTAGGGGCATCGTTCTGGTTTTCTTGATTCCGTAGGAGTCACACATTTCCTTGAAGATCGCTGATTCAAAATTCCTACCTTGATCGGAATGAACCTCAGATGGAACACCATAGCGACAAATCCAATTTTTGCTGAACACATCCACAATTGTCCTGGCTTCTTGATTTGGGATAGCATAAACCTCTGGCCATTTACTGAAGTAATCCATGACCACTAAGACATACCGTTCCCAAAGTCGCTTGTGGGGAACGGTCCAGCTACATCCATTGCGATTCTTTCAAAAGGGGCTTCTGAATTATACTGCTGCATGTAGCCTCGACTCTTCCGTGTTGGACCTTTAGCTCTTATGCACCTTTCACAATTGGCGATCCAGTCGGCAATGGATTTTTGACAGCCGACCCAGTAGAATCTCTGCTTTACCTTTTCAGCGGTCTTTGCTATGCCAAGATGTCCTCCACTTGGCCCATCGTGAAACTCCGACAAGACATCTCTTATTTTGGAGTCGGGGACGACGATCAAGTTCCGGTGAGATTTACCGTCCTCACTTTCCCATTTGCGATATAAACAACCATCTATTATAAGTAGACTGTCCCACTGGGCCCAATAGGATTTTAAAAGAGGGCTTTCGGAGGTAATTTCTTTGCGACTAGGTCGCTTGCCCGTTTCTATGGCCGAAATTATTTTGCCCAGAATTGGATCTCTTCGTTGTTCCGTCGACCAATCTTCACCCGACTCAAACTGCAATAGTCGGACATCAACGATATTTTCTTTATTCTCAGCCTTTGAGCAATGCCTGCATTCTACCTTGCATGGCCGACGAGACAGGGCATCAGCATTACCGTGCTTTCCGCCTTTTCGGTGCTCGATTCTGAAGTCATAACTCTGGAGCCTCTCGATCCAACGGGCTAGTTGACCTTCCGGATTCTTAAACTGCAGCAACCATTGGAGAGCAGCGTGGTCGGTCCTCAGCAGGAAATGCTGGCCATATAGGTATTTGTGGAAGTGTTTAACGCACTCAAGGACAGCAAGCAGCTCTCTCCTCGTCACACAGTAATTCCTCTCAGGCTTCGACAATGTCCGGCTGTAGTACCCGATGACTTTTTCCTGTCCGTCGATTTCCTGGGAAAGGACGCCACCAATGCCGCACGCACTTGCGTCTGTGTCCAGAGCAAACTTTCCGCCAGGTATAGGGTATGCCAAAATGGGGGCTCTGCATAGCATGTCTTTGAGTTTACCGAACGCCTCTTCTTGGTCGTTGCCCCGCTGAAACCTCTGGCCTTTTTGCGTCAAGCGGTGTAGACAGGCGGCGATGTTGGCAAAATTTGGGACAAATCGACGGTAGTATGTGCAGAGACCCAGAAAGCTTCGCAGCTCATGGAGATTTCGGGGCTGCGGCCAATCTCTGACGGCTTGAATTTTCTCCTTATCCGTCGATATGCCCTCCGGCGTCACGTGGTGCCCCAGGAACTTCACCTCTCGTTGGAAGAGACTGCACTTCTTTGGGTTCAGCTTGAGGCCTGAAGACGAAAGCTGCTGTAGAACATCCTTTAAGTTCTTGATGTGTTCGTCGAAGTTGCGTCCCATGACTATGATGTCATCCAGGTATATGAGGCACGACTTCCACTGCAGCCCTTTTAACACACGCTCCATCAGCCTTTCAAATGTAGCCGGGGCGTTGCAGAGTCCGAATGGCATGACATTGAACTGCCAGAGACCCCCATTTACGCCAAATGCTGTTTTCTCCTTATCTTTCTCGGCGATCTCTACTTGCCAGTACCCATTCTGCAGGTCGAGGGTGGAGAACCATGACGTCCCGGCTAATGTGTCCAATGTGTCGTCGATTCTTGGGAGCGGATAGCTGTCTTTCTTGGTGACATCATTCAACTGTCGGTAGTCCACACAAAATCGGGTGCTTCCGTCTTTCTTCTTGACCAAGACCACTGGGGAGCACCATGGACTTGACAATGGTTCTATTACACCACTTTTTTCCATTTCACTTATCAGCTTCTGGACCTCGTCCCTTTTTGCCAGGGGAACACTTCTTGGAGGCTGTTTAATGGGTCTCGCGTCTGCTGTATTGATTTCATGCTTCACCACTGATGTTCTTCCTTGGTGCTCTTTTGTCAACGCAAAGGTAGAGGCATATTTCCATAATAGCTGCTTAGCCTTGTTCCTCTCGGAAGGTGATAATTGGTGTGTCCACTCTTTTATGTAGCCGTCGAGGTGCTTCTTCTCCATGGCTGCTGGCTTTTCGGTGCTAGTTTCCAAATTAATTACAGCTTCAGCTGGTGTGCATTGTCCAACATCGGCATTCGCTATTAGGATGTTACTGTTTGTGTTTTCTGCTGGTTCCACCACCCACAACTTCTCGGCTCCACAATCTCCATTCATTGGTACCCATATTATTGCTTCGGCGCAGGGCGGTATTATCTCTGGATGGTCCGTAGTCAGACGTCTAATGGGTGTACTTTCATCGTAGCCCACGTTTAACGGAATTTCGACGTCAGACCAGGTCATTACACGTTCTTTCATATCCAGATTGATACCAAAGGCAATCATAAAATCTGCGCCTATTATCACTTCGTCTACGATATCGGCAACTATAAACTCGTAATTCACCGATTTATTGGCAATAGTTAGTCTCAGGGTAATCTTGCCGTGTACTGCCGCGGGCTCCCCCGTTGCTGTGCGCAGTCTGACTCCATTAAGTTGCGTTATTTTTCCCTTTACCAGATCTGATCTTATGATGGACTTTGATGCGCCAGTATCTAACGTCAGAACTCGCTTGTCACCATTGATGTACCCAGTTGTTGTTAGGTTGTGACTTTTCTGTTGTACTATTGCTATGGAGATTGTGGGGCCATCGTCGATGGGAGCCAGTTCATGCCCCGCTGGACTGGCTCGATTTAGTTTAACGGTGGCTCCTTGGTGGACTGTTGATCCATTCTTCTACCATCTTTCGTTGGAGGTGGTGACAGCGACCTAGATCGTTTGCGCTTAACTCTGCATTCGCGCGCAATATGACCTGCTTTATCGCAGTTGAAGCACCTAATCCTGGGCTTAGTCATCCCTACTAACTTTGTTTCTTCGATTACCTGCCTCATGGCGTCCTTGATCGAGTTAACGAGAGATTTGGGTTCGCAACCTTCGGTCTCCAGTTGGCGAATCTTGTGGGTCTGGGGCTTAACAATTATTCTGGCCGTCTCTTGGGCTAGGGCAAACGACACAGTTTCGGCAAACGACGCTTTTGGTGACGCATATGTTGCACATTTAATCTCAGGGTCACGTATGTCATTCACAAAGGTTTCGATTTTCATACCGTCCAGCAATGGGTGATTCTCTCCTGGATACGCCATTAGCACCAAACGTTCCACCTCAGCTGCAAAGTCTTGTAACGTCTCGTTTGCCCTCTGTACTTTTCCCCTTAGTTCCATAAGGTAGATGTTTTGTTTATGTTCGCCACCGTACTTACGTTCCAGTGCAGCAATAACATCTTCATAGTTATTCCTAGAAGCGACAGGAATACTCTGTATAACATCAGCAGCACTGCCCTTCAATGCCAGAAGTAATGCAACCGCTTTGTCGCTGTCGTTCCACGAATTTCTAGAAGCCACTGTCTCGAATTGTAACTTGAAAACATTGAATGACGTAGAGCCGTCGAATACAGGAGGTTTGATTTTTAGTGTGTTATCAGGAACTCGCACCGGGCCACCTTTAATTTCCAGTTCCGTCATTTTCTTCTCCAGATTCGTAACCCTGTGGTCGTGGACCAGAAATTTCTCATCCACAGACAGAATCTTCTCGTCAACCGACTGCACTTTCTTATCCAACTCTTTAATTTGGACCTCCACGGTTTCCACTCTCCTTCCAATAACTTCTGTAATGTTCTCGAGTTTCTCGTTCATTATTCTCGAATTTTCATCTAACTTTCTGGAATTCTCTTCGAACATTCGTCTCGTGTTTTCTTCTGACTTTCTGGAATTCTCTTCGAACCTTCTGAAATTTTCCTCAAACATTTTGGCCAGCATTTCTCTGAAATCGTCACCCTTGGCAGCTACTGACGAGACTTCCCCACCGTTGGATTCGCCCATTTCCGATAAATCCACTTCATCCTTACTGTCAAACTCATATGTATCGATGTTCATATCACGGCGCTCGAACTCATCCAACAGACGTTTTTGTAGCTCAGCCTTGTTGCCAGTAGAGGACAATTCCAATTTATTGAGCTCCTTCTTTAAGTCTTCCACTCGTAGGTCCTTAAATTTCATCGTAGTATTATCGTAATCTCACTTCCGACACCAATTGTTACGTTCTTGGATTTTGCTTAATCCCGTGTAGACGTTGTTTTATTTCCCAGCACAGTTCGTACTAAATAAAACGCGGGTTCTTTCTGATTACGATTATTACAATGATTTTATTCACACAACTTTACTTTGCACGTTACTTTACAGCTTTACGTTACTTGACGGTTTCAATTCGCGATCTGATTCACAACTGACTCACTGCCTTTCCATTTCCCCTATTTATATGAGCCTCGCTTGTCGCTACAGAAGTTTCTAGACGATCTGGTAACGCCTAGATCACGAACAATCTACCAATGCAACAAACACACATACAAACTTACATTGAGTAAACAATAACAACAAAACATATACAGGCGAGGGGGTAACAAAGAAAGAGGAATTAAGCGATCATCAATGATGACGTTTAACAAGAATTGTACGACAATAACAAAATAGAAAATGAAAGAGGAAATGGAAGGATGTAGAAAAGTCTATACAGTAGTTGTTGTTGTGAAGTTATTCAAATAAACTGCGTAGTAGAAATTTACGTTACAATTCAAATTCTTAAATTAACGGAATTAATCTAAATTAACTTAAATCTAAAGTTATATTCGTAACAATACCAAATTGCGTTTTCATTTACATATTGAATCATCTGTTAATAAAGCTAAATCGTTGCTTGGTTTTATAAAACGGTGGTCTAAGGAATTTTTTGACCTATTCATTAGCCTTATTGGAATACGGCTCTGTACTTTGGAGTCCATTTTATAAAAATTATTCTAATAAAATAGAATCGGTTCCAACTCAGTTTCATTTATTTGCTCTTAGGGGTCTGCCTTGGAATCCACTTGAAGCACTTCCACCGTACTTAACCGTCTGAAACTAATTGATCTTCCAACTCTAGAAAGAAGGCGATTAATGCTTAGAGCAATATTTATAATAAAATTGTTGCGTAGACAAATTGACTCAAACTTTTTAACCGGTGAAATAAAATTTAATATTCCATCCCGTAGAACACGTAATTATTTACCTCTTCACTTATCCCTAGTTAGACATAATTATGAACTAACTAATCCACTTCGCGCTTTATGTGAAATTTATGGAAATGGAAAGTGCAAGACGAGAAAGCACTGGCAACGCTTGTTCTCAGTGTGAAGGCTTCACAGCTAAACCACATAAAATCGTGTAAGATAGCACAGGTGCTTGAAAGCGTTTGTAAGAAGTCCATCGTCCAAGTGGTCCTGTGAGAAAAGTCTCATTGTACAAAAATTTTTGAATCTGGGTATGTCTGATGGTGAAAGTGTCCAAAATTTTTTAAAAGTGTTTTCCAATTTTGTGGACAAATTATCCGAAGTCGGAATCGAAATACAGGTTGAGCTGGTAGTCATAATATTGTTGTCGAGTTTGCCTAAATCGTAAGCGAAATTTGTAGTAGCCATGGAGACCAGAGATTCCCTGCCGTCGTTCGATGTTTTGAAAGTAAAGCTGTTGGAGGAAGGAGAAAGAAAATTCCAGAATA
Organism: Musca vetustissima; assembly: GCF_032173495.1. Taxonomy (NCBI): domain Eukaryota; kingdom Metazoa; phylum Arthropoda; class Insecta; order Diptera; family Muscidae; genus Musca; species Musca vetustissima. Next base: position 21,408 of record NW_026872420.1, read on the forward strand.
GTGCAACAGAAAACAGCAGTGAGGTACAAGCATACATGGCGAAATCTAGAAAGTTCAATTCCACGAATACTTGTGCAAGATTCAGCAAAACATCAAAAGCAAAAAACTTCAAATGCTTCAGCTGTGGACGTCGCGGTCACTATGCAGCAAAAAGCAATAGCAAGAAAGAGAACAGTGAAAAAGCAGAGGCTAAAGAAAGCGTTATTGTTGATATGAAAGAACATAGAGAGAATTTGTACTTGGCGGGAGAGCAGTTTTTAACGGCCGAAGGCAAAGGCAGAGTAAAGATGAGCGTTGGCAAATGTACGTTCATTTTAGACAAAATGTTGTATGCGCCTGCGATGAATGCGAATTTTGTGTCGGTAAACAAATTATGCGAACATAATTATGACGTAGTATTTGATAATTCGGGAGCGAAAATAAAGAACAGAAACGGTACTGTAATGTTTCAAGCAAAGAAAGAGCAGAGTTTCTACAAAATTAACAGTGAAAAAGAAATGTGTTTTATTCGGGTTATTAATGAAAAAGCGGTAATGTGGCATGAGAGATTCTGTCATTTAAACTTTCAGAACTTGCAACAATTAGTAACAAATAAAATGGTAATCGGTATGAATGACTTGAAAGAGGTGCATGACATTCCGTTTGAAGTATGTATGAAAGCCAAAATATGTGTAAAGCCATTTGAGAGCAGTGAAACGCGTGCGAAAATATACTTGAAAGAGTGCATACAGACTTATGCGGCCCATTTGATACGGAATCGTTGGGTGGTTCAAGATATTTTATAACATTTATTGACGATAAATCGAGACGCATATTTGTGTATTTCTTAAAGAGTAAGGACAAAGCTCTCACTAAATTTTAAATATTTAAAGAAATGGCTGAGTGCCAATCTGGCAAAAGAATAAAGATTTTAAGAAGCGACAACGGACGCGAATTTGTGAACAAGGACTTTAATGCGTTTTTAGAGAAACTGGAATCGTGCGTGAGTTGACGGTCCCATACACACCGCAGCAAAACGGCGTGGCCGAGCGTGCCAATAGGACAATCATGGAGATGACAAGAGCAATGTTGTTGCAGTCCGGGTTAGAAAATGCATTGTGGGCGGTAGCAGTAGCTACGGCGGTATATATAAGGAACATATGTCCAACCAAGATCCTAGAGAAGGTGACACCATATGAATCATTTACTGGTAAGAAACCAAACCTCAAACATCTTAGAGTATTTGGTGAAGCAGTTGTGGGTTTGGACAAGACAAGTCATAAGAAGTTTGCCGCTAAAGGAAAAATGCATACAATGGTCCGTTACTCGCTTACTGCAAAATCATATAGAATTTATGATGCCGAAAAACGTGCTGTAGCATAAAAACGTGATGTGATGTTCGTTGACAAAACAATGGCAAAGTTGAGTTCCCAGAGTGAGGAGCAGAATGTGTTATATGATGTGTCAGACTTGTTGCTGTGTCCACAAGTACAAAATCAAGAAATGAATGAGAGCGTCTCTAGCGAGGAAGAGTTCATAGGTTTCAATGAGGACGAGGCCGAAGATAGAGAAGAACTGCTTCAAGCTATGGTAAAGGAGAGACAAAGCATTTTAGAGGAAAATATGTTAAAGAATGGTGTCAGCATTCCACAAACAGTGGAGGAGGCTTTAACTGGTGAGCACTCCAAGTAATGGAAAAAGTCGATGAAGAGAGAGTATGATGCACTTTTGAACAATAAAACGTGGTCCTTAGTGGAAAAACCAGTTGGTAAGAAACCCATAGCGTGCATATCGGTGTTCAGCGTGAAAAAGAATAAAAGAGGAGGAGTTGAAAAGTTCAAGTCTCGACTAGTGGCCAAAGGGTGTAGCCAGAAGTATACACCGAAAGTTTTTCTCCGGTAGTAAGGTACGAGACAATAAGAATGGTGCTGGCGTTGGCGGTAGAGAAGAAAATGTATTTACATCAGATGGATGTGTGTACCGCATACTTAAATAGCGACCTGACCGAGGAGGTGTATATGAAGCAGCCTGAAATGTTTACTAGTAAACAGTATCCAGATCGTGTGTTGAAGTTGTATAAGGCAATTTATGGTCTAAAGCAGTCAGGACGTGCTTGGAATTCTACGCTGGATGAGGTGTTAAGAAAGGCCGGGTTTAGTCCATGCGTTAATGATCCATGTCTATACAGTATGAATATTAGAGGTAAATTGTGTGTAAAAGCAGTTTATGTAGGCGACCTTATCATTGGCAGTCATGATATGGAAAGCATGAACGCAATAAAGAAATATATATGCGAAAATTTGGAATGCGTAGATAAGGGTCCTCTAAATCATTTTCTGGGCATCCATATAGGGCGTGAAGGTTATCGTGGTCGTATAGCCATTGACCAGTCTCAGTTAATTAAGGAGCTAAATCCACAACATGGAAGAATGTAAACCTGCTTCAACTCCGTTAGATGAGAGTTTCAATACGACGTGTAACAACAGTAACTGTGAGAGTGCAGTAATGCATATTGCTATTTGTACCAGGTCAGACATCATGCATTCGGTGATAAAGCTTGCGCCAAGAACACGAATCAGCGATCAAGCATATTCTACGCTATCTAAAGAAGACAGTTGATTTTAAGTTAGTCTATCAACAAACAAGAAAGAATGTTGAGGGGTATGCTGATGCTGACTGGGGTAGTGACCCAACGAATCGTAAGTCGTATTCGGGATATGCGTTCGTTCTTGGTGGAGGAATTTTTTCATGGTGTTCACAGAAGCAAAAGTGTGTAGCTCTCTGTAGTACAGTATTTTTCGGTTAATTGACCCTACGGTTAATTGGTTTCCACGCTTAATTGAACCACATGATGGGGCAAAAAATATTTCATGGGAAAATACATGTAAATTTTCTCGGATAATTAATTAATTGATTTTCCCGCTTAATTGGTTCAAAATTCATGTCATCAAAAATAAATTTCCTTTTATTTTTCACCGGTTAATTACATAATAATAATTGAAAAATAATCTGCCATTTTTTACATACATATTTGACATAATTTGTGAAAAAGACTAGGTGTTTATTGCTAAGGAAAAACTGTAATTGAACAAACTATTCAATTAACCGGGTTCGGATAATTGATTCCTCGGTTAATTGAACAAACATTTGTGCAAGTTTTGATGTGCAATTAACCGAAAAATACTGTACCGAAGATGCACTGACAGAGTTGGGTGTACATGAAACAAAAGATCCAGTAACCATATTTGGAGATAATATGAGTGCGCAGCATTTAGTAAAAAATCCTGTATATAAAGTTCGAAGCAAGCATATCGACATTATAAGAGAGAAGTTAGATAGTAAAGAAATTGAATTAAAATATGAACCTACTAACACTATGATAGCTGATATACTTACTAAGAATTTGCCTAGAGTTAAACATACGAATCTTGTCGATGTGCTAGGATTAAAAGTTTAACCTAATGTATTTGTTTTCTGTTATAAATAATTTCATTGAGGAAGAGTGTTGAAATAATATGGCATTGTAATTATTTATACGTTAAAACACAACACTGTATTGTATTAGCGCACTAACACACGCATAATGAATTTCTGCAATTCCTTTTTACATTTTGTCTGTCTTTAATAAACCGTTGAACTGAAAACATCGTGTGTCGTGTTTTACTTGCGAAAGGGTTAGAGAAGCAGTTAAAGAGAATTCCACAGGCGCCAACCCAAAGGTTATAAAGACCACCAAATTCTAACAGAAAACCTTACCCAAGTTTCAGGGTTGCCCCCATATAGCTCCATTCGGTATTTTGGGGGTTTTGGACGTATTGGCTCTAATTTGATTTTTCAGCTATAATTTATTGCTGCGTTATTTCTGAAATCATTCGAAAATTAGATGTAAAAACTACTGAAAACTGAATAACAAACATTTATATAGCAAAATAATTTATTTGTGTATTTTTGTCACAACTACATTTAATAAATGTACAAAATAATACAAAATTTTTTACAATTCTGATAATTAAATTAATATAGAAGTACAATTTCAATTTTAATTATAATCATTTTATGACTAGCACTATTGTTTTACAAACTTTTGCACCTCCTTACAATGTGCATTTCCTGTATGAAATACCCTGTATATTTAAATCTGCAAAATATAGGTAGCACCGAATGTCATTCATTTCATCTATGATAACCTCATGGGACATATTTAGAACTGTTGAAAGACTGATTTAGTTCTAGAATTAAGTATCTTGCATCCCCTAACAAAAAGCTAAAATGCTAAGGTGTATTACATAAGAGGCATTTTTAAATAATAACATATTTATATTAGACAGCGGAATTTTATGCAGACGGATTTTCTTATTCTATTAAGGCTTTATTTCATCTCGAGGCATACATTTGCTACTAATTAAAATGCAATACGAATTCTTACAAACAAAATATGTAAAATTATAACAAGTCAATGTAAATGCTTATCAAAGATATCCGTTGACATTTGGAAAGTTCTAACTGTTGATAAATTATATTTCTGGTGAACCTTAATACAATTGGTCTAATTAATTTTGTTTAGTTATATGAAATAATTAATTCTACTGAAGATTTCTTCCGGGCAAATAATATAATCATTAAAATTTCGCTTTATCTAATTCGTAGAAAAAATTTAGAAATTGTGAGGTCTAATTTATTCATATTTGTTTAAATTTTATTTAGGACAACACACTGATTGAATTATAATCTAAAGTAAAAAAAATACATATTCTTTTTTATAGTATCCCGCTGTCTAGCAAAAAATCGGTAACAAAACTTATTTAAAAGGTTATAGAAAATAATTTTACAAATAAAAAGCCGACATCACAAGGTAAAGGCAAACCGATCAATCCCATAGTTTTTAATGCAAATTATTTGAAGCAAAGCTTGTATTCAGAAAGGGCGATTTTAACATTTTGAACAAATATACCAGTCGTGGTGAATTTTCTGTATTCATAAGTCAATATTTCACAATTAATGTAATCGTTGCTTTTACTATGGTATATATATATATATATATATATACACCATATATAAATGTGCTGTCAGTATAGTTATACCATTGTTAACCCAGCTTAACCCGGATTTTTATTCTATATTATCATCAGTTGAATCATCTTTCGATTTACGTTTGTTTATTAGGGGCATGAAGCTCCATAGACTTGCGCCAGCAAGTAGAATAATTCCAAGGGTGTGAAAGAGAGAATTATACTTTCCCACAGACTCGAACCAAAGACCACATATTGGAGGGCCAACTAGCTGTAGAATACCATTGACAAATAAACTTATGCCGTATGATGAAGTCAAGCGTTCCGTACCCAGCATATCTGCCATTATAACAGCCGTAATACCCACATAGACACCAGATGCTAATCCAAACACCGCACACCAAAAGCCAACCATGCTGTAGCTTGTTGAAAATGGTAGAATTGCTAAACTTATTCCCGAAATAGCCAAACCCCCGATAAAATACCACGTTTTGGGTATAAAGCCCATATCTGAAAGAGCAGATCCACCAATTCGTCCAATAAGATCAGTGGTAGAAACTATAGATATAAGGTAGGCTGCTAACGATTTATCAAATCCTAAGGCCACACCGTACGCCGGCAAAAGAATTATAAAATTTGTATAACCTATTGCATTGGTAGAATTTGATATTAAAATAACTAAGTACGTTGGATCCCTTAAAAGGCTTAAATCAAAGAATTTTGTGCGTTTTTCCTCCTCCGGATGAGGTTGTTTGTTGGAGTCTAACATTGGATCGGAACCAGCGATAGCACTTACAGCCGTTCCGCTCCCAACTGATCTCAATGATAAATGTGACGAAAATTCCTTCGGTTGAAAGGAAAGGGTACTTCCATGGTATGGTGTGCTTATATACTGAAAACTACTTGTAGATGGAGAAGGACGTGACAACCTATTCTTAGAATTACAACGTAAGGCGTTCATACGTTCCAATTTATTACTGGATCGTCCAGTTTCATGAACAGCATAAAGGGAATATTGCGAATTCATTTGTCCCGGCGTAGCGAATGTTTGATTACGTTGCGGTAGGTGTACAGGAGTACTAACTTTGCGTATGCGAGAGGAGGAACATGATTGAAAATCGTCAGGATTTTTTCCCAAGTGCTGAACAACCGCAGCTGACGCACTTCTGACAAACTGAGGGTCATTTTCAACTGAATTGTAATTTGGCAAATCATGTGCTGGTGGAGAATTGTAAGGCAATCCTGGCGAATTTACACAATTTTCATCTTCAACAGTTTCGTGCACCGGCTCAAATTTCAGCACGATGCCAATATCTTCTTCTTCAATATCCTCCAACATCTTTTTCATTCTAGGAATTCGCACCATATGCTGTTCCACTGGTTCATAAAATATAGCCGCCACAAATACGTTCAAGGTAATTCCTCCCATAATGAGAACTGCGCCCCTGCAAAAAAAAAGAAGAAAAAACATATATATGGGAGAACTCTATAAAGTTTTATATCTCTCCTTAAAATATTTCATATAACATAAATATATCTGTATAAAATGAAGTGTATTAGAGCCAATCTTTATAGCAATCCTAGCCATGAAAACCTAAGTTCTTAGCGCTCTTCAAAAATTTATTAAATGTTAAGAATATGTTGTAGTTTACAATAATTAATTAAACAAATATTTAAAAAAATACATCGTGCTTTTGATTTCTATAAAAAATTATGAGAATATTTATGCCGCTATTGCGATATTCTACTTTTTGTTTCAGATATACATATATTTCACATATTCGTCTACGTCCGTTCATAAACATATCTCAAACTTTTTTATTATGTTTACATTTATTTGAAAAAAGTGTTAATTTTCTGGCAGTTATTTGAGTTTATCCCACCCGTTTTGTAACAATTGTAGTTCATTTTGTAGTTTTATTCTTTTTTAATAGCCACGATGACATGCTAGAATAACTATATTAATATATATATATATTAGTGTGAAGTAGACATCTGCATGAATGCACAAAAACACCACCCATGCGTCACTTATACAAACTAATGGCTTCTATTCTATAAATTTGTTTGAAATGAAGTGCAATGAGTGAGTGTACAACAAACACGAATTGTCTCAAGAATGAGAGTTTTGAATTTATTGTACCCGTTTGATTCATACAACCCACGATTCAGACTCGACGAACACGGTATTCATTGTGTATGTTGCCTTCGGTATGAATGTAACACACAAAGTTTGAACAACTGCGACGAGTTTGTCTACGAACATGTTTTATACAATGAAGTGTGTAAAGCGCATTCGAGTTCTACAATAGTATTCGAATTATCCGAATATATAATATGGATTTTCTACACTCCACAATAGTATGAAAGGCATATTATAAAGTTTGTAACTCGTCAAAATCGGGTAATTTATTCAATTAAAACTATCTTTAAAATTAAATTCAAAATTTGTTATGAATAAGTAATAATTTATGGATAAGATAATTGTCTCATTGTGAAATTTAAGTTATTTTTACCGTTATAATTTCTATGTTTTGGTTTCTGCACCTGTTTCGATTTTTATACCCTCCACCATAGTATGGAGGGTATATTAATTTTGTCATTCCGTTTGTAACTCATCGAAATATTCATTTCCGACCCTATAAAGTATATATATTCTTCATCAGGGTAAAATTCTAAGACGATATAGCCATGTCCGTTCGTCTGTTGTAATCACGCTATCTTCTGAAGGAATTGAGATAGGGTGCTGAAATTTTGCATAGGTTTGTCTTTTGTCTGCAGGCAGGTCAAGTTCGAAGATGGGATATATCGGTCCACGTTTAGGCTTAGCTCCCATATAACAGTACCCCCAATTTTCGGTATTTTGGGGTTCTTAAGCGCGTTTTTCGACCGAATACGCTGAAATTTGGTACAATGAGTTCTTATTGAGTACTAAATGTCTCCACAATTATAAATATAGGTCCACTTTTTCTGGTAACCCCCACATAACGGTACCTACTAATTTTCAGTATTTTTGGGGTTTTGATCGTATTTTTGCACCAAATTGGCTGTAATTTAGTATATTATGTTCGTAATAGGTTTCAAATCGCTCCATAAAAAATTATAAGTATAGGTCCATTTTTTCGGATAGCTCCCATATAAGGGTACCCCCAAATTTCGGTAGTTTGTGGTTCTTGAGCGCGTTTTTCAACCGAATCCGCTGCACTTATTTCGGAAGAAAATATAAGATGGGCAAAGTGTGGATGAAATCAAAAATTTTTGAAACAAATTTGGTCCAAAGAAACATGGTGTCTAGGACCAATATTTAGGACCATAATCGGTTTGTAGAAATGTCGGTATGGGTACACTTTTTGATATGTTCCCTATATTTTTATTTCAAGTACCTGTCAGTATATTTTTGGTGGAGGGTATCCAAAGTTCGGCCCGGCCGAACTTAACGCTTTTTCACTTGTTATAGATCATTTTAAATGGATTTTATTACAATAACATGTGCCTGGCTTTCAATTTTGACTCACTGCCAGAAAAAATTAAAAATGGCTAGGAACAAATACAGTACTCCGATAAAACATCTAATTACCAGTGATTTCTCGAATTATAACTTTATTTTATGCAACTATATCCGTGGTGACACTTCAGCGCGGAGGGAGGCTGCAAAAGAACATCAGTTCGTAGAGTAACTGCTTAAAATATGTCAATGCCACCTTGATAAATTTTTTCCTAATTAGTGAAAACAAACATCAAACTTGGTTTTAAACAAATAATTGCAATGTTGAAAATTTAGTTTAAACCTGATTGTAATAGTGTGACTCGAACACTTTGTTTTTCTCGAATATAAATAAGTTTTGTTGTTTTCTTGTTTACTTTAACAAAAATATACGTTTATCTGTAATTACAATCGGAGATTTTTAATTTCTACTTAAATAAAAACGTCGGGACGAGTTCGAAACGAGGGCGCATTTAATCTGCGAGAAGGTATTCTATCCTCTGAAAACTCGATATGCGAAATTACAGCTGCTTTGGTTGGATAATGAAGCAAGGATGATGGATGGACATTTTTATAGACAAATCTATATAATGTTTATGTTTGATCTGGAATAAATTTAGTCAACAAATCTACTATGTTGTGAAAACAATTTGTTTTTATTTTTACCATCATTACCCCCACAATATCAAAAAAAGAAGATGGTGGTCGACATTACCCCAAGTTACTCTATTGATCAACAAATTGTCATAGCAGAAAAAAATACATACAGTATTTTCGGTTAATTGCACATAAAAATTTGCACAAATTTTTGTTCAATTAACTCGATATGCGAAATTACAGCTGCTTTGGTGGATGATGGATGGACATTTTTATAGACAAATCTATATAATGTTTGATCTGGAATATATTTAGTCAACAAATCTACTATGTTGTGAAAACAATTTGTTTTAATTTTTATCATTATTACCCCCACAATATCAAAAAAAAAAGAAGATGGTGGTCCACATTACCCGAAGTTACTCTATTGATCAACAAATTGTCATAGCAGTAAAAAATACATACAGTATTTTTCGGTTAATTGCACATCAAAATTTGCAAAAATTTTTGTTCAATTAACCGGGGAATCAATTATCCGATGCACGCTTAGTTGACCTGTTTGTTCAATTAAATAATTCACGCATAATAGGGCGAAATTAATTTCTAATGTTATTGTCAAATACATCTTAAACACATGCGCTTTCTCGCGGTTTTTCCTTAGCAATAAACATATGTTTTCAATTAGTGAAGATGTACTCTAGTGTTTTTCGTAAATGATGTCCAATATGTATGTAAAACCATTAAGAAAAGTAATAAAGTCGGACTGGGCCGACTATTTTATACCCTTCACCACTTTGGCGTAGTCTACATATGTATCCTTACAGACGTCGCTCTTCGAAGGAACATTGACATGAAATTTAACGGACTTAAATATGTGATCTTTATCTATCTATATTTATGTGAACCGACTAACATCAATCTATACATATGCCATTCTACAATGTATGCTAAATTTCAAATTGGAAGTTTGGTGCACAATTTACATAAAATCGGACGTAATGGGAATTTGATATATTTACTAGATTTATTTATGAAGTAATGGATCGGATTGTTTATACAAATGTGTTGGAAAACGCTGTAGTTCCCTTCGGTGTTTCAGCTTGACAATAACCTCCGAACATACACTAAAACGTGTCAAACATTGGTTGCGGGAGTAAAAAATCAGAGTTCTATAAAGGCCAACACAATCATCAGATCTTCAACCTATAGAAACATCTTTGGAGCATATTGGTATAAAAATCAAAAGGGAATCACTAACAAACATAAAGTTCAATTTGATACCCAAAGATCCAATTGAACTTTTATTGATTCAATGTCTCGTCTTTTATTGATTCAATGTCTCTCTCGTGACTCTGCTTTACTCGCAAAATTTACTTATTTATAAGAAAATATCAAGGACTTGTTTTAGTTTTTTATTTTTAAGTGAATAAATTACCATTTTATTTCTGAAAGACTTTCACTATAACTTTATTTTTAAAAAAGTTTCAGGTTATTTATTCTGTTTGCAATTTCAGTTGCTTTAGTTTTGGCAACCAGTGTATCAATTAAATATCAGTACCTCACAAATTTCAATATTTTTGAACACAATGTTCAACAGAATTCATTTTAATTTGGGTCCCTATTGGGTACCCCTTAGCGTGGGGGATGTTCAGTACTCGAAATTGCCAGTTTATATTCTACAATATGTTACATTTTTAGGCGATTTAGTCATTATTACTTAGTCCTTCTGTTCTTTTGTTATAATATTACTACCTCCAGAGGGTTTGGAGATACCAAACTAAACCGCCACGTTCGAAAATGACCCTTTTCAGTCAACATTTAAATATATTTCCCCGAGAAGTAATCAATATTGGTAACCTTTAGGTATAGCCTCATATAACTTTTGGTCTGTTCCAGTACTTTTTTAATAGTAAATCTAGTAAAAGGGAAACATTTCAAAATTGCTCTCAAGTACAAAATAATTTGAAAACTTCGGAAACGGAAATCTAGTAAATATGCCAAAATTAGGTGACAATACTTCAAAATCAACATAACAGCCAATCTCGAGTAAAAAGTTTACAAAGAGAACGCCATTTTGTTTTGTGTTCTCTTAAATTTGAGTCAATGTTTTACCAGTTTTGTGGGTTGAGGAACGGTTTTCGAGTAAAAAGTAAAATGAGTAGATTCCTTTAGGTTCTGGAACGGAACTTTTGTATTCTCATTTGCAATATTTAGGGAAAAAACCCTGCATAGGCCTATTTTTTTATATACCCTAAGGAAGATTCCGCAGTTTTTTTTCTTGCGTCATTTCATGCAACTTTTACTTATTTTTCCACAGTTTTTAATCATTTTTATTTAATAGAAAAAATAAGACATTATTTCTCACAATTACTCACTGATAAAGTTTCAAAGATCGTTTGATCGGACAAAGCACAACGAAGAACAACACAACTTCGGTGGTTGAATTCATTTGCACTCATTTAATGTTATTGTGTGCTCTGAATACAACTTAACATCCATGAATGTGGATGGGCATTCATTGTACGAGTACATTCTTGCAGATGTCTACAGTGTGAAGATAGATGATTATTGCATGCATTTTCTTACATAATTACCGTATTTAAAACATCGTGTAATGTCTGAAGTGTCCCTTTGTTGGAGTAGTTAAATCAATTTGTCAAGCATAATGTGGAAAGTAACTTGGGCATTTATATATAACAACAGAATCCCGTGGTAAGTGCAGTTAAATAGTGTAAGAAAATACGTAACGCGTGCGTGAAAAAATTAACATATGTTTCTATACAGACTCTAATATGAGATTTTTTTGATAATGCTGTTATGTTTGGATCTTGTGATGGCAATCTCAAATAAAGCAATGTTTGTCTTCTATCTCCATCGAAAAATTTTGTATCCGTCACGCACATGTTACATTCATTCTCAATAAGTTGATTTAGAACCGGAATTACAGGCAAACATTTCGTGATGATTGGTCCATAAGAATTAGATATTTAAAACATTCTGTTTTGAATTTAAATTGTTTAGTAAATGTGTGTAACGGTGCGTTACGAATGTAATATGTACGCGACGGTGTTCTTAGTTAAAAAAGTATATGTTAGAATTTTTTTCTCAAAAAATAAACCCCTTATAGCTGTAAAAAAAATCTGCAAAATCCACCCAATTCTCAGAAATTTCATATCGAAAATAATATCCAATTTTTAAAGGAAAAAATTTGTAGCGCGTGCGTACGCTAAGTTTTTCTGAATATCTCGGAAATTTACAAACATAATCATAAAAAATTAGCAGGTATTGTAGAAGGCGTAAAACTATTTAATAAAAATTGCAAAAGAAATTTCGGAAACAAATTTTTCTTAACTAAACAAACGATTATATTTCGCACGCTGTAACAGTGCGTGACATGGAACACGTGAAATATAAAAATTACGTGTATGTTCGTGATCGCTAAAGCCAAGAACTACTGCACCGATTTGGACCAAATTGTGTGTACAAGCTCTATGAAGCGTAAGGAGTGTTTCTGTGTAGTTAGAAGTAAATCCGACAGATGGCGCAATATTTAGTTTTTTTTTTTGTTTTTGCTTCTTTGTGTTTTGCCCGATTAGAGATTGCTAATCGACGTATTTGGTTAAAAGCGCGGGAGTCAAACGAAATAAATAATAACTAACCAACTTGAAGTAAAATTAATTTAAATCTATTTATAAATATGATGTATGTATGATGATGATAAGATACTATACATTATCTTATCATTTTAGAACGGCGGGCCGATTTAAAATTTCGTTCAGTTATCTGTAATTGAAGTGGGAAGATTTTTATGAAAAAAAATTGAGAAAAATTCGCGAAAATCTTGAAAAACATATTTTGAAGGACGGCTGGACCGATTTGCCTAACATTATGTGGGGCATATACCATAAAGTGATACTATATACACACAATTTACAGAGACATGGCAACCCTTTTTATTGTGAAATTCACAACGTTACCTAAAATCCGACGGGGCGTACACAAATATTCAACTTCCCCACTATGGCCAAATGTTGTGTACGACAGTATTACCCAAATACGTCGAATCCATATCTTCCAGCAAATAATACAAACCGCAAAACAAAATTGAAAATTCACTCGAAATTTCAAATTTCCAGAATGTTTCGTTTTTGTTTTCAACAAAAGAAAAAAATTAAAAATACGGTCTGTCAAAGTTGAAATTGTTCAACTTAAAATTTTGTACGTTCGACGTATTTCGGTAACATTCATTAAATACATGTGTTTCACTTCTGTGGTGAAAAACGTCGAACGAGCTAGTAGAATTTTAGGTAAGGCTGTCATATATCAATTTTAAATAAAATGAAAAATAAGTTCCATGAAATGTTACGCATGTTAAGGCTCCACATTGTTCTCAAGATTTAACTAAGAATGTTGCAATTTACATTTATAGGTTTTATAGGCAGGCAACTTAAAAATATTAATAAATATAAATGATTCAAAAATATTTGCCACTGAACACAAGATTTGCGTACATTTCGAAGAAAGATATTTTCGTTTAAATTGTGAAAGCTGAATGTTGTCAAAATCAAATTTATAAAAAAAAATTGGAAACATACGACAGCATGAGACTACCTTGCAGAGTCAAAGTACCTATAATCGGACTATGCCAAAATGTGGACCAAAGGTAAGGAGGCTTAAAAACGCACAATAAAGGCGAACCAATTTGTCTATGTTATAAAACCAACACATGGCATATACCCCACACGATATCTGAATCATTGGCAGAAACTGGCACGTATTCTAAATAGGAAACAAAACCAGCTAATACGTACGTTGTTATGTTTAGAATATACGAAATTGTCCATGATAAATATTAAATATTCGCTCCATAAGATTACAAATACTTCAACAATTTAGCTAGCCATGGAATGTATTTTTGAATATTTTCTCATATTCGGGAAGAATATACCATGTCGTCAAATGAGTAGCTAACTACAAAAAAAAAAAAAAAAAAAAAACAATTTAAAGTTAGCTGGTATAGACTGGCTACAAACCACCACTACGCAATGCAAAAAAATGTAAATGAATAATATATGAAAATATCGGCGAACGGCCACCAACGCCGTCCAATTTAAACGGCGTCAATTTTAATTTACGTCTTGGAAGTGTAATTTTGTAAACAACAAATTCCGCGTTAATTTGTTGATTGAAAGTCGTTTGTTAATAAAGTGTTGTGATATTATCTAAAGTTTTAAAGCGAGTTTATAATTAAATGTAATAAATAATGTGGTTAAATGTAATGTGGTTGTTTGAACACACAATTTTTTTTTAATACAGAAGAAAGAAAAGAAACATGAGAAGTGCGAGTAAACGACATTTGAGGCGGCGAATAATCGTAACGACTACGTAAGTTTCCTAAAACCATTTCTGATTTTGTTTATGTATATATTAAATGATTTATTTTTACTCCACAGATAAATACAATGAAAATAATATTGAGGGCACGTGTGCCAAAACCCCTCACAGGGATAATAGCAAATAATTTGTGCATGGACATAAATTTAGAGGGGATTCATGGAAAAGCGTTTGAATGACTTTCCTTTGAAAAAAATATATATGAATTAAATCTAAAATCATGTACACATTTTCATACATATTTATCATTTAAACAGATGCCTGCCGATCCCTTGGCTCTGAGGATGTAGATGCTAATCTACGCAACGCCTTAAAAATAATCAAAAAACAAATGTTCTAAATATTTATAAAATCTTTGTGATAAATGATGTGATCCTTGTTATGTTTTTTTATATTAATAATTTTTTGTTTTATAATAATGTAAATTTTTTAAACCTCGTTTTATTTCAGCAAGATACAAATAGTGGCTTTTAACCTAACGTGCAAAACACTAACTTTTCCCTGACTACAATTTGACTTAATAATAGTTAGTTTAAAAAAATTAACTGAAAGCGTATTTAAACAAGTAAATATATAGCTAACTGCAAAAAGTTAACTATAAGTTAACTGCTGGATAACTGACTATAAAGTTAACTGAAAGTAGTGCGAATTCGGACAATTGACTACTTCGTAGAACATCACAATGTTAAAATAGTCAGTTGATTCCATGTAAAAAAGTCGATTTATCAACCACTACTAATTGAAAAAAGTTAGCTTACATTTAGTTTAAAGTTAGTTGAATGTACGACAGGGTATATATAAAAAAAGTCGGACATTGGAGTAATCGAATGTTGAGTTACTTACACCTTTTATAACTCAAAAACGTCTGCAACAATTTTGATGATTCAAAGGACTTATGAATCGTATGTGATTAAAATAAAAATAGTAATTACGCCATCAATACTAAATTATCTTTTGAGGTAAGAGTAGTTGGATCAAAACTTGGCCTTCTCCTGAAAAATGTTTGGTGGAATAAGTTCGACCAATTGATAAACTGAAATGCCACACATGCTGACATGATTTAATATGTACAAATAACAATAACTTAGTATATTTGCGTTTCAGTAAATTAAGGTTTACCGCAATGAGAAAAATATTATGCATATTTTTTTATTGCGGAAATTTGACATACATTTATTGGAAATAGTTTCTGAAATAATTTTCCATGAATTCGTTAGTTTTTACCAACCCCATTTTGATGCAATTCTCATAAGGCAAAACAACGTTTGCCGGGTCTGCTAGTTCATTATAAAAATCTTGTTTTTATTATTTTTGCAGGTACTGTGTACATATATACATATATGTATTTTAATTTTTTCTTGCCAAATATATATATATATATATATATATATATAAAGGATTTAGAGCATAAAATAATATTATAAAAATATTACCTGTAACCATAAGTTTCCAAAAGCCATCTTAAAACAGGTGGCAAAATTATAGATCCCAAAGCACTTCCAGCATAAAATAATATTATAAAAATATTACCTGTAACCATAAGTTTCCAAAAGCCATCTTAAAACAGGTGGCAAAATTATAGATCCCAAAGCACTTCCAGATATACATAATCCATTTGCAAGACCGCGGTACTTTACGAAATAAGATGTGACTATATATACTGTGGGTGGAAAAGATAGCCCAGCACCAATTCCTACCAGAACTCCATAACTAAAAAGTTTAATTTGATGAGAAATAGACATATATATATATATATTACAAACCTTAAATATAAATAAGCCACAGATGATGCCCAATAAGATAGTATCATTCCAAGAGCAGCAGATGCACCACCAAGTAATGTCACAGTCCTGTATGAATATTTTACAGAAAGAATACTAGAAACAGGACCTGTGTAACAAATATTCAGTATATATAATTGATTTAAATATACATACTGTACTTACCCAATGAACTGTACAAAAAATAACATAAAGCGGGAATCCATGCGGCTGTGGCGGGCGATGCTTCAAAAGCTTCTAGAAATTCAACAAAGAGCACACCAAAACTTTTAATTGTTCCCGGTATTAAAATGTTAACCATCATTGAACCAGCCAATACTAGCCAACCCCAGCCACCATCTGGCGGGATAAGATCGTACTCGACAAATTCATCTTTTGTTTTTGAATTTAAGAGAGCAACTAAAAATAAAAATTATAACTAATATTAAAATTATATTGTAAATCTATAATGAAAGATAATCAAAATCCTGATCCTCCTAAGAATAATTTACGAATCTTTCAACATGTTTATACACATATGACTTTGTATCACTTTCCTTCTAATATGGAATGTGATGATTATTTATTGTGTGTGTTTTGAATAGATTTTAAACTTGTCTAATATATAGCATTTCCACATTAAATGAAACCTTTTACAAATTAAATGAACCTTTTTCCAAATTAAATGAAACCTTTTCCAAATTAAATGAAACCTTTTCCAAATTAAATGAACCCTTTTCCAAATTAAATGAAACCTTTTCCAATTGAAATGAACCCTTTTACAAATAGAATGAAACCTTTTCCAATTGAAATGAAACCTTTTACAAATAGAATGAAACTTTTTCCAAATTAAATGAAACCTTTATTCTTATCTAAGGAAATATAATATTTGCAGTAATTTTAAACCAATATTTGAAAATTAAATCAAAGAATATTAACAACTATAGTTGTATGGCTATGTAATTAACATAAATATTCTTTAATTCGGTGTGATTTCATTTAATATCTTTACTACATAAAACTAAATAAATAGTAATACAAACTGGGGTATTTCTTAAAATTTTAATAAATAAATATTTAAGAACAAGAATTAAATACCCGGTCCTAAATGCGAAATACATATTTGACTTAATAAATTGTTGATGATAAGGTAACTGCTTATCTTAATGAAGGGGTTCCCGACTTGCAGCTTGTGGGATTTTCAAAACCATGTCCATAACGTAGTTAGAACAATCTTGCCGAGTAAGCTTTTGAATACTTCGCTCGATTACATCAACAATGTTATGTTCCATTGAAACGTCACACAGCTCAGCTTAATTTTATTTTTGAAAATGCATTTTCGATTGGATTTAGCATTGGAGAATAAGGCGGTAAGAATTTAAGGTTGCATCTTTTGGATTCGATCAAATTTTTTATGTCATGTCGCTTGTGTATTTGAGCGTTATTTTCCAACTCTGGATTGATTTTCTAAAAAAAAAAAAAAAAAAAAAATTCTATAAATAATTTAAATCTGTCTGCATTGACACTGGAATTAGAAACGATTGTGTGATGTACAACTCCCGCGTTGTTTATTGCTGCAATTATAGTGACATTACGACCTCTGACCGTAGGCAACATAATGTGTGCTCTTGTTCCTTGTTTTGAACAGGCTTGGGTTCTTCGTATGTGAAGATTAAATCCACACTCATCAATGAATATTAATTTTTCTCCTCGTTGGGGTATCCATTTTGTAAAGTCTTGAGCATATTTTTGTCTCAAGCCTAATGTTCTGGAGTCATTCTTTCGTTCTATTTCAATAGAGGCCATCTTCAACGTAATTTTTAATTTCCGTAATCCATATTCTATGCAGCATGTGGAAATATTTATATCATTTTCTCTCAACAGTTTAGTTTTTATGGCTTTGAGGGTAATTCCAGGTTGACTTTCTATATAGAACTCGATCAGACTTAAAAGTTGTGGAGTCAACAACTTAGTTCTATTTCCTCCACGCGTATTTTCCTTCAATGTTCCAAAATTTTGTTTGTATCTTCTTATAAATGTTTTTTTGGAACCCCTTCATTAAGATAAGCAGTTACCTTATCATCAACAATTTATTAAGTCGCATTTAGGACCGGGTATTCAATTCTTGTTCTTAAATATTTATTAACATGTCAAGAAATACCCCAGTTTGTATTACTATTTATTTAGTTTTATGTAGTAAAGATATTAAATGAAATCACACCGAATTAAAGAATATTTATGTTAATTACATAGCCATAGTTGTTAATATTCTTTGATATAATTTTCAAATATTGGTTTAAAATTACTGCAAATATTATATTTCCTTATATAAGAATAAAGGTTTCATTTAATTTGGAAAAAGTTTCATTCTATTTGTAAAAGGTTTCATTTCAATTGGAAAAGGTTTCATTCTATTTGTAAAAGGTTTCATTTCAATTGGAAAAGGGTTCATTTAATTTGGAAAAGGTTTCATTTAATGTGGAAATGCTATATATGGCACCTTCCAACACTTTTTGCTTTCAAGCCTTATAAATTTATTTTATAATTTTGTGTTTTTATAAATTTTACAGATGTAACCTTTACACTGAATATACATATGACATACTTTAAGCTCGATTTAAATATTTTATTACTGTTTTAATGGACGAAGTCGGTATGTTCAAAACTGTCCCCCAGGATAGCAGCTTTGAACAAAGCTTGGAAATCTTCAACGACATTGTTTTTACAGTGATTATGTTCAAATATATTTATATGATATGTATGAATACATATCAGAAATACATTTATTTATTTAAAACATAAACATAAATGTTTGAAATTAAAAAAAAATCTGATCAAAACTTATTAGTGCATAAAAGGCATAAAAGCAAAAATTATTCTGTTGAAAATAACAGTTAATGTCGTAGTATTTTTAACCTATTTGAAATTTAAAAAATCGAAGCCAAAAGTTAACAAATCCTTTTTTTACTCGAGTTTACTGTGAATGTTTAAAGGTGCTCCACCTATGGCACATTACGAAAATTTGTAATATTTTTTTGTAGGTAATGTATATGAAAGAAAGTACATTAGTTATGTCTGAAATGATTGTCAGAATGCAAAGAACTGTTTAACGAAAGAAAACGAACATTCAAATCTTTCTGTGTTCTTACAATAAACAATTAAAAGTTTACAAAGGCACTGTAAAAACAGCGAAAAATGTTCACTCAGAATTTTATAAATTTTTCACCTTCTTATTGTATTTGACTATAATTGCATAGAGAATTGTTTATATTACCGTTTTTACATTTCCTAGAGTTTGATGTGTAACACCGTACACAAAATACAATAGAGAAAATTCAATGGAAACTTTTCTAAAAATGTTTATTTGTTAAAAATGTAAAACAATTTTTTAAAAACTTATTAACTTTTTGAAAAATTTATTAACAATTTTTTATAATAATAAAAAAATTTTGTGGCAAAATATGGCATCGATATAGAGTTGTTTCTGTCGTTGTTATTCAATGTGATTTGACCGCATTCGATATCAATACATTTCGTCAAAATTTCCGATAAAAACTATCGAGGGTTTGCTCGTAGCTAAAATTGGTGTCGAAAACAGAAAACCCCAACAATAATACCAGCACGGAGAGGATCAAAGCCGAAATGGGCTGAATATATAACATAATAAACCACTTTGGATTATATGTTTTGATAAATTAAGATATGAACGTACTACTATCAATATCAACACCTTGGGCCAAAAGAGGGAACTGTGGCAAGATCTATTGCTATAAAATAATAAATACAAAATTAAGGAAGTCTTCCAGATACAAATCTCAAAAAAAGTAACAAAGTGACTCCGATCTAATCTAATTACAAATTTGCGATCGGATGGTGTCATACAGTAGAAAAAGTCGTATCGAAATTTATTGTCGAATAGAAACTGACTTGAATCGACTGTCATAATATGGCCCCTTACTTACTATTTTAAAATTACTTATATTACTCCATATAAAGAAATAAAAAAGTTTTAACAAACACAAACTTACCTGTTTTATCGTTTATATCGCTGCCCCCGTTTGTTTTATTTTTATTGATCGTTTGATTTTGTTGTAACTTTACAACCTTATTTTTTTCCATAATCTGAAAAATATACACGTCATTAAAAATATACTATTATTTGCAATTGGGCATTGTTTTATAATTTAATATAATTTTTTTAGAAGATTGATAGAAAATATTAATATATAGCATTTCCACATTAAATGAAACCTTTTACAAATTAAATGAACCCTTTTCCAAATTAAATGAAACCTTTTCCAAATTAAATGAAACCTTTTCCACTTGAAATGAAACCTTTTACAAATAGAATGAAACCTTTTCCAATTGAAATGAAACCTTTTACAAATAGAATGAAACTTTTTCCAAATTAAATGAAACCTTTATTCTTACCTAAGGAAATATAATATTTGCACTAATTTTAAACCAATATTTGAACATTAAATCAAAGAATATTAACAAATATAGTTGTATGGCTATGTAATTAACATAAATATTCTTTAATTCGGTGTGATATCATTTAATTTCTTTACTACATAAAACTAAATAAATAGTAATACAAACTGGGGTATTTCTTGACATTTTAACAAATAAATATTTAAGAGCAAGAATTGAATACCCGGTCCTAAATGCGAAATACATATTTGACTTAATAAATTGTTGATGATTATTTCCTCCACGCTTATTTTCCTTCAATGTTCCAAAATTTTGTTTGTATCTTCTTATAAATGTTTTTTCGGAATTTATGTTTATGCAGGTTAAATTTGCAGCCTCGGAAATGGAGTTGGAAAAGAGTTGGAAAATAACGCTCAAATACACAAGCGACATGACATAAAAAATTTGATCGAATCCAAAAGATGCAACCTTAAATTCTTACCGCCTAATTCTCCAATGCTAAATCCAATCGAAAATGCATTTTCAAAAATAAAATTATGTGCAAGAGCTGAGCTGTGTGACGTTTCAATGGAACATAACATTGTTGATGTAATCGAGCGAAGTATTCAAAAGCTTACTCGGCAAGATTGTTCTAACTACGTTATGGACATGGTTTTGAAAATCCCACAAGCTGCAAGTCGGGAACCCCTTCATTAAGATAATCAGTTACCTTATCATGAACAATTTATTAAGTCAAATATGTATTTCGCATTTAGGACCGGGTATTCAATTCCTGTTCTTAAATATTTATTTATTAAAATGTCAAGAAACCCCAGTTTGTATTACTATTTATTTAGTTTTATGTAGTAAAGATATTAAATGAAATCACACCGAATTAAAGAATATTTATGTTAATTACATAGCCATACAACTATATTTGTTAATATTCTTTGATTTAATTTTCAAATATTGGTTTAAAATTAGTGCAAATATTATATTTCCTTAGGTAAGAATAAAGGTTTCATTTAATTTGGAAAAAGTTTTATTCTATTTGTAAAAGGTTTCATTTCAATTGGAAAAGGTTTCATTCTATTTGTAAAAGGTTTCATTTCAAGTGGAAAAGGTTTCATTTAATTTGGAAAAGGTTTCATTTAATTTGGAAAATGTTTCATTTAATTTGGAAAAGGGTTCATTTAATTTGTAAAAGGTTTCATTTAATGTGGAAATGCTATATATATATATATATATAGAATGTACCTTTGGGGTACATTCGGCATTTGAAAGTGGGGTACACTCGGTCATATACAGAAAGTGCCATATTATTTCCTTACTTACGAAAATCGTTGTGTTCCATAACTTGGTACACAAAAAATCGTAGTAGCGTACCGGCAGCGGTACACTAAAAATCGTAGTGTACTGAAGGTGGTACACTAAAAATCGTTGTTCCCCTGGTTGGAACAATAAAAATTGTAGTGTTCCACTTGCCGGAACTGTACTGGTAGTGTACCATACACGTATGTTTTCTTATTTTTAAGAATAAAAATAATAAATAATAATAAAAAAGAAAAATAATACAAAAAGTCATAATTATGGAATTGGTAATATAACTTTGCAATTACAAAAGTGAAATAGTCCATTTGAAATAGGTATTTAGCCAGTGTTTGTGATAAAATTATACAACGTTTTATACAGCTTTCATTAATTTACATCAACGAACATAAGAAAATGATTTTTCAATATCTTTGTAAATTTTTAGTATGAAAAATAAAATTCTTAAATGGTAAAATTCAGGAATTACAAATAAAACTGGAAAACTGTTCATAATATAATAAATATGTGAATTATACTTGCATCCATCCATGGTACAATAATACAAGGTAGTGCCAAAATTGAAATTTTTCAACACATAACTAAAATGCGAAAATGAATGAAAGTTTATGATTTCTTTCCAAAATCCAGTAGGGAATACCATAAAATATTTGTTACATCCATAACAAAGTAATTACTTCCAGACGGACGCGTTAAAAAAATTATTTTCATTTCAATTAAATTTGAATATATTTCAATTTATTTGGAATTTGTTTGGCGTAGTATTCAAAACGATGCACAAAATATGTATTTTGCCCTACCTTGTAATAATTATACCATACATCCATCTTTACTTTAGCATAAATCATGGTACAATTATAAAAGGTAACAGCAAATCCCAGCTGATTTGATTTCAACGTAATACTAGTGTCAATATGAATTTGACAAATTATGTTTTTAAAAATCACCCAACAGGAAAATTGGGAACGGATACAATTTGAAATTGTTCTTTATTAAATATGCTCCCGTATTCAATTTACTCAATCTGCCTGCTGGGAAAGTTTGAGAAAGCAAATCTTTCTTCAAGGAATAACTCGCTATTCCCAGCATTTTCATATGTGTTACACATATATATGGCAATGGCTCAATTATAGGAAAGATGTGGAAGCGATAGAAATATAAATTTGAAAGATTTTCATTCATGTTTTTCAATTTTTATTTTGAGGATTCGAAAATATTTCATTTTCAAAATAAAAATAATTTGATGATAATTTGTTTGTTTGTTTACATTTTTCTGTCAAATAAGTTGACACTAGTAGAACTTACAACAACAAATTTGCATGTTGTTGTATCGTTTTTTGTACAACAACACTTGCTGTTACCTTCTATTATTATACCATGAGCATAAATATTGAACAATTTCATAACTGTTACACAATCAAAATATTTTTTACCTTTTCATTCACGAATACAAGTGTACATATTACGCGGATGTTCCGAAAAAATAGTTTTATGATTTTGGGATAAATATTACAAAACCACATACAGGTAACATATAAAGTAATGATTATCAGAATATCCTTTCTTTTACAAGTAGGCAATGCCGAACAAAATTTTCAAATGCCAAACCTTTTTTTGGTCTATTCCAGTACCTTTTTTAATAGTAACGCTAGTAAAAGGGAAACATTTCAAAATTGCTCTCAGATTACAAAATAATTTGAAAAGTTCGGGAACGAAAACTGGTAAAATGCCAATATTAGATGGCAATACTTCAAAATCAACACAATAGCCCATGGTATAATAATAGAAGGTAACAGCAAGTGTTGTTGTACAACAAGCGATACAACAACCACATGAAAATTTGTTTTTGTAAGTTATACTAGTGTCAACGTCATTTGACAGAAAAATGTAAACAAACAAATAAATTATATTTATTTCGAAAGTAAAATATTTTCGAATCCTCAAAATAAAATTTGAAAAACATGAATGAAAATCTATCAAATTTATATTTCTATCGCTTCCACATCTTTCCTATAATTGAACTATTGCCACTTATATGTGTAACACATATAAGATTTGCTTCCTCAAACTTTCCCAACAGGCAGATTGAGTAAAATGAATATGGGAGGACATTTAATAAATAACAATTTCGAATTGTATGCGTTCCCAATTTTCCTGTTGGGTGATTTTTAAAAACATAAGTCAAATTCATATTGACACTAGTATTACGTTGGAATCAAATCAGCTGGGACTTGCTGTTACCTTTTATAATTGTACCATGACAATAGCCAAATTTCTCGAGTAAAACATTTACAAAGAGAAATCCATTTTGATTTGTTTGAAAACTTGTAAAATTAGTAGAATCTTTTAGGTTCTGGAACGGAACTTTTGTTAGAAAAGTAAAATAAAAGTAAAAAAATAAAAAAATTAATAACAAATTTAATTAAATTTATGTAATAATTATCATGGTACAATTATACAAGGTAACTGCCAAGGCACATATGTATATTAGGTAGTCGCATCGGCGAATTACTACAACAAAGCATTTTTTGGTAACATTATTGTTTCTTCATGAGGGCTGAATTTTACAACGGTGAGACCAAATAATTAAAAAAAAACTACTGTGACAAGGTTTTGATCTTATAGGGGTTGACTTTGCAGCCATTTTAATTTAATTTCAAAACATGTATTCCTTTGGAGTATCTTGATCACTACTAGATGATTAGATTCCACTTCATTGAAAACCTAAATATCTTCCGTATACACCTTTCTGCGCCTTTTTTGGGACCCAAACTATCTGGGTCTCTTAAAAACATTAGTTTAGATATAAATTTTAAGTCACGTCGGTCACTCATTTCTTTTTGTAGTATCTGTGGAATTTTTTCAAGACAGCATCAACAACAATTTAAATGTATGGCATGATTCCAGCAAAATAACCCTTCAATAGGACATTCAGAATACATTTTCTTGTGACATTCGCCCTATCTGGAACAGTTGCTACAACTTGGGTTTCAAAACATAATTCCAGCAGTTTTTCTTCTATCCTGTCTAATATATAAATCTGTTTTAAAACGAGAATCTTCGACGTATACACACATTAAAATCTCCCCTTGTAGTTGTTGTATTATCGATAACAAATAATACGACGGATGTCGTATTATTGTTGTTGATGCCTTAAGCATTGAAATTTTAATTCTGTATTAATATTTATTTAGAAATACATTTTCCCGTTTTCCCGGGAAATACTATCGGGGAATCCCAAGAATATCGATGTCAAATAAATCGGGAAATCCCGGGAATACCCGAGACGGGAATTTCCGACCAAACCAAACCCTATTTACAACGAACTATTTATTCGGTCCCAACGAATTTGATACAAATATACGTAATAGTAACGATGACAATCCTCGCCAAAGTTAGTTTTTACTCTAATCTTTACACAGAAATGTCAGGTTCATCAAAGAAGAAAAACACCTTAAGAATTATCAAACAGGACACAACCCTTACCAGCTTCTGAGAACTGAATATTTTTTTCCTAATTCTATGTTTTGCCTTACCTTGGATATAACGAACTAATTTGCTTGCTCCCTACTAGTTCGCTATAACCGTACTCGACTGTATTACCAAAACAATCAGAACAAAGAATTCATGAATCGTCAGCAAAAAGTGAGACCGTGCAGCCATGTAATATTGGGATGTCTGACATATAAATTTTATAAAGTATTGGGGAAAGACAAGATCCTTGAGGACATCCCGTAACTATTTCCTTCCTTTCAGAGTAGCACGATCCGATTGAGACATAGAATGCTCGTCCACGTAAGAAGCTTAGTATTATTTTAATTATTTCTATTGGAAAAAAATATGTTTAAACATTACTATATATAACATATCGTTAGCTAAAAGGCGTAACTAACAAATTTTTTCAAATTGGGAGCTGTTTTACTACCATTTTAGCTGTTATTCTTCCGTTCTGTCATGTATCCGTTCATAAAGATGTAATCCCAAAAAAATATTGGAAACAATTGTGAAATTGTGTATTCCCCATGTAACGATACGCCCTAATGTTAAGTTTTTTTGGAGATATTGTTTGTGTTTTTCAATTAAATTGGCTGTAATTTCGAACTTTGAATTCTCATTGGGTGTGAAATCTTCGAAACAAAAGCTATCAACAGGAGAAAATCTCATCCGGGCTGGTGGACAAATGAACTTTCAACATAATCCTAAAAAGCAGCCACTGAATATTTTGGTTAGGTTTCCGACAATAAGGTGTCCTTGAAACTCAAAGCAACTGGAATGTGGTGGTTACTGTCGTCCAATCTACTTATTAAGGGATCTGTTTTACCACCTATCGGATATTATATTTGCAATATTACTCCGTGCGAGAAACTTCAAAAACCATTTACCTTGAGATTTCACGACGTAGAACCACTTTGTTGTTGTCAGTCTGACATAACAGGTCATTGCAGAATTCGATCGCTCAAATACAAATGGGACATTAATGGAGTGGATTATTGTCGTTTATGTGAGGAGGAGCTGCAAACAATTGACCTATACATTGTAGTAAAAGTCATCGACTGTTTGGTTTATATGAAATTCAAAACTATTCCAGCAATCTTCTACCGAATTCCTCTGCTACCTTCTGTTTTCCTTCTCTTGCAGCTGTTCGTTACACCTTTTCGAATACTCAGGATGAGACCAATGGACCGAAGATCTTCGAATAGAAGCAGTTTCTAATCAACTAGTGGCTGAACATCCTTTATTCTAATATTGTTCTTGTATTATTACTAGGATATCGGAAAGAATGACTACTGACTTTGCTTTCTTAGAGATATCCTTAAAAAACTGTAATAGATCCCTCCATCCGTGTGAGACTGGATTGTAAATGAGTTATTAGAATTGCTCATATAACGTAATCTTCAAGAAAACATTCACTTATTTAGCGGCATCAAAGTGTTTTTTTTTAATTCGTCAAATTAACATTCAAGTATTATTTCAGCATACAAAGACTTAATTGATTAACTGTGCGTTCGTTCATACCGATAAAAATTATTAAAATAATCAAAACTGTACATGATGATTGCTACTATATGGTTCCGATGTTCATTTGTATGTATGCATGTATTACATACGTGCCTATGTAACAACTGTGTATTGTGATCGTCTCCAATCAATAATGAAGAATACAATCGCTAAATTCCGCTATGTCAATTACACACACTGAACCCAACAATATATATATATATATATGGTTAAACGTACTTCTTTTGTCAGCCAGATGGAATACCCATATACAAGCGGACACATATATTCACGACATTATTTTCATAAGATATTTATTAGCAAACGCGTATCAATTAAATCAAACTAAATTAGTGGTGTACACAACATATTAATAAAATGAAAACATGGACATTTATCAATTAATCTAAGAACACTGTATAGTTGAGTCATAAATTATATGCTGCAATTCCAAGTTTATTACATTTTCTGGAAATATAGATTACTGTATAAAAACAAGCATTTATCAATTACCTTATGTACAGTGAATATTTGAGTTATAAATCTTCTGCAGAATCTCGGTTCAATTATTACATGACCGAGTTTTAAAATAACGCTATATTATTTTGTACTGGAGTCCGGAAGTTGGAACAAATTATACACGCAACGAAAAATAGAATTGTTAAATGGAACTGTGGCTAACTCTATATCCGCCGTTACACCATATTTTCATCGCACTCTTAATAGCAAACATTTGTGTTCGATCATTGTTTGGAAAAATATTTTAACAGATGACAGCTGACCATATGGTATTAATCCACGGTGAATTTTAGGTCCGGGTGCTTTGTTAACATCTTACGTGGCCAGAAAACCAAAATAAAAATCGTTCCACATTCGTACAAATTGAAATCTCTAAACACGATTCACATTGCGAAACTTTAGGGTCGTACCTAATTTAGTCTGCTTTTCCACAGGCAAATTTTTATTTGGCAAATACTGAGTTTGTAGGCGAGAGGGGTGCGAGGAAGAAAAACAAAAATTTGCCTGTTCAGAATTTGCCGTACACGCAAATTCTGCTTTGCTCTGTTCGTTGAAAACAATTTTGTTGACATTTCCTTTTGAACCTATTCGCTTTACTGACACACAGCCGGCTTTTGTTTACAAACCTGTTGCTTTAATTTGTGCAAGTGAAATTTAATTTTTAATTTTTGCAATTTATATAATAAAATATATAAAAAATAAATAAAATATTAAAAAAATCTTTAAAATGCAAACACTTTTGACTTTTATTTTCTTTCTTTTGTATTTTGATTCGCAAATTTGGCAAAGAAAAATTTGCTAATGGAAAAGCAAGCGAAAATTTCAAAAGAGAAAACAAAAAATTTGCCAAATAAAAATCTGCCTGTGGAAAAGCAGACTTATTGCACTCCATACAAAAATACTCACCTTCTCACCTTTATAGAGTTTGTTAGACGTCCGTATTACCCAAATACGGAAGAACTTTATTTGCATCTGTGCCAATGTAAAACGGCAAAAATGGATGAAAACATTTTTTTAATTGATCGACAAATGTTTGCTTTTATAGAAACACAATTTTTTTAATGACTGAAATTCTATTTTCAAACAACAAAAAATCCAAAATACGCATTGTCAATGTAAATGTAAATTTTCAAATTTATATATTGATACGCAATGCGTATTTGGGTAACATT
This sequence comes from Musca vetustissima, assembly GCF_032173495.1. Lineage (NCBI taxonomy): Eukaryota > Metazoa > Arthropoda > Insecta > Diptera > Muscidae > Musca > Musca vetustissima. The sequence goes on from NW_026872420.1 coordinate 50,062, forward strand.
CATTGAAACAAATGTATTTAACTTTTGAGGTGAATAAATTTGTACGCATACGCATGAATTTAGGTACGACCCTTATGTCCCAGTGTAGAGATGGGCAGTGGGTAAATACCCAAAGGGTAAATACCCAATTGTGGGTATTTGTTTTTGTATTTACTATATTGAATCGGTAAAACACCATCTTACACCCTATTTTCGGGTTTTTGTTACAAATCGATTTAGAATGAATAGTTTTACGACACCATAAAGACGTGGGTAAATACCCGAGTATTTACCCAAAAATTGGGTATAAACTCATTAAAAAAATAAACTCATCAAAGCAAATATTGAAATGCAAAATGGGGTCCCTGGGTCCAATTTTTAATATAACTCCCATAAGGTATTTTTTGTCTATTAGACACATTTTACGACCAAATTGGCTGTAATTTGGCACATAGTGTTCTCTTTGGGTACCAAATGTCCATGCAAACATTTATATATATATATATATAAAAATTGGGTATAAACTCATTAAAAAAATAAACTCATCAAAGCAAATATTGAAATGCAAAATGGGGTCCCTGGGTCCAATTTTTAATATAGCTCCCATATAACCGTATCTCCCGATTTAAGGTATTTTTTGTCTATTAGACACATTTTACGACCAAATTGGCTGTAATTTGGCACATAGTGTTCTCTTTGGGTACCAAATGTCCATGCAAACATTTATATATGTAGGTCCACGTTTACTGGTAGCCCCCATACAAAGGTACCCCTATTTTGAGTATTTACCCAAAAATTTGGGTATAAACTCATTGACTGGCGAACCATTTGACATAGGCGGCCAGAATTTGGCTCAAATGGTTTTCATATCAATACAAGTACTAGTATGGGAAATGGGGTTCCTGGGTCCATGTTTTGATATAGCCCCCATATATCCGTACATCTCGAGTTTAGGTAATTTTTGTCTATTAGCCAATTTGATTGGCTGGAATTTGGCTCAGAGAGTTCTCTATGAGTACCAATTGTCTACGCTGGTCCAAATTTTCTGTCCTATATTTTGGGTATTTATATATATATTTATAAAATCTTTAACAGCCGAACCACTTGACGCGTGTTTCGAAGACCCCATTTCCCATACAGGAAATAATGTTGATATTTGAACCATATTACTATGCCAACTTTTATTCAATTTGATCGTAAAATTTGTCTAATAGACAAAAAGTACCTTAAATAGGGAGATACGGTTATATGGGGGCTATATCAAAACTTGGACCCAGAGACCCCATTTCCCATACCAGTATTTGCATTGATATAGAAACCATTTGAGCTAAATTTTGGCCGCCTTTATCAAGTGGTTTGCCAGTTAATATGTTTATACCAATTTTTGGGTAAATACTCAAAATAGGGGTACCTTTGTATGGGGGCTACCCGTAAACGAGGACCTACATAAATTTTTGCATGCACGTGCCAAATTATAGACAATTTGGTCGTAAAATGTGTCTAATAGACCAAAAATACCTTAAATCGGGAGATACGTTATATGGGGCTATATCAAAACTTGGACCCAGAGACCCCATTTTGCATTTCAATATTTGCCTTGACATTAAAAAAATGTTAGCAAAATGTTGGCCGCCTATGTCAAGTGGTTCGGCAGTTAATGAGTAATTACCCAAAAATTGGGTAAATACTATCCATTCTAAATTGATTTGATAACAGAAACCCGGAAATAGGGTGTAAGATGTTGTATTACCGATTCAATATACAGTAGTTTTCGCTTATAGTCCACAACTATAATTACACAATTTTTGTGGAATATAAGCGAGGAAAATGGCAAGCCACTACACAGTGGGAAAAATACCGATCTAGCGCGCAGAAAATAAAAAAAAATAAATTGAAGGAAACTTTAAAACATTAATGCCGTTTTAAAGTAGAGTGCTGAGTGTACTTAAATCCGTACAAAATAATCAGAATTAATAAGTTAGAACGGAATAAAATAGATATTTTTTCCAATGTTAAAAATGGTATTTTTTAGCTATAAAATTGCGATGGTCGTGTGAATATATTATTTAAATTTCTTCAATTAAAATAGGGGTTTCGTATGGAGTGCAGTCGAGTTCAGCGTTGATTTTTTCTTTATTTGTTTTGTGTGTCTGTCTAGAACATCATACTAAATTTTTTTCCTGCGACTCTCGGATTTGTGGCAATTTTTTGAAAAAAATGCCAATTTGGTGTAGGAAGCTTTTTAATGTTTTTGTTCCAATAAAATTAAAAAATTGTGAATTTCGTTGATATAATTGATCAAATATGACTTGGCATAGATCACAGCATAGCAGATAAGAAAAAAAACAAGCTCAAATTGTCCGTCCTAAGGTTCCAGAGTAATGGGTGTGAGTATGAAAATGAGGGTAGCTGCTCCAAACATTTATTTTAAACTCATGCACTTAATATACATTTATTCCAAATGTATTTCTAAATAAAAATTGAAATTACAACGAAATCTGTTGTAAGAGTCTTCTTAAATACCCCATGTAAAGGGTCTACTTTATGAACCCTGAAAATATCATTGGTGTAACATTCATATGGAAAATTACAAAATTCTTTTAAAATTCCATAAAAAAAATTTGAAAAATTTTTTTGCGAGCACATTCATGATTTTTGGTACATAGGTTAAGAAAGATATGCTGATTCGAAATATGTTCGCGTTCACAAATTCGGATGCTGCGCACAAAAGTTATAGCGATTTTAAATCTTGTATTTCAAATATAAATTAAATTAATTCCTATTTGTTTTAATTCGCGAATAGTTAACACATTTGTTAAACACATTTGTTTTCTTTGCATACTTGTCAAATCACATTGAATTACAGTTAAATTTTCGCGAAAAAACAAATAGAAGCATGAAGATATCTGAAAATAAAAAAATTAATTTTTTAATTCAATCGAAATGTTTTTTGAATTTTCGATTTTTTTAGTATGGTTAAGGGAATTCAGTTTTGCATTAATCTTCTAAAATATGCGACGCCTTTTTCTTTAAATTCTTTTAGATGATTGTTAAATATGTGTAGATTCATCTGATGACAGTTTCGACTGTAAAAATGACTAAATATATTGCAGTTACAATACATAAAAATTATCAATATTTAAAAGCATGCGTTTCGCGTATTAGTTGAAATCAGTTGATGCGCATGCGGTTTTCGTATAAACCTAATCAATGTCTTTCAATAATTATGAATTTTCCGATGTTTAATTTAGCGGTCAAAGTGTGCCGCTCGATGCACTTTAGTACGCAAAAACCCTAAAAATGGCTAAAAATCACGCAACGTGATAACGATTTTTATGCGCATCCGATTTCAGTAATCTCCTATGAAAATACACAAAAGGACACCTATTCTAAAAGGATCGGTTAAGAACCGCGGATATGCCTCCACAATCGATTTTGGATAAAATACGCATATTATTCGCGTATCGATATATTTTTGACCTATTTTCACACAGATTCGCGAATATGATAACGCAAGAATGAATGTATGTGAAATCAATTCGAAGAAAAACGCGATTATATACGCGAATTTGTCAAAATAAATTTTTGCAGTTTTTCCCACATTCAAAGTATCTATATCCGCCGTTTTATTGGGCGGAATTGAACATGGATGGGCACATTAGATCCGGCACGTAAAAAAACTAAAATCACGCGGGGTTCCACGGAATTTGAATGGACCTTCATAATATAGGACTCAAAAAATAGGTGAGCACATTCATGAGATATAAACGAAGGCAAAAGCACGAGTTCTACAATCCTATAATTAGTTTAGTCCATTATCTGGATGCGCATCCTAATTATAAGAAAAATTCAAAAAACACGAAAATCCGGCTTCAAAATGTCAGCATCCTTTTTGGGTGGAGGCAGTGATTATATCGAAAAATCATACATTAGAATCATATTGTCCATGGGGTATTCTGCAACTTAGTCACTGATCACATGTGCGTGCGTTGTGTAGTTTAGTCACAAATCACAAATCACATTTTCACCCATTTTTTACATTACCACCATCACAGCTTCCACGCAACTTATTATTTATTACCAATATTTTAAGATTTTGACAAGAACACTTCATTTTAATAAAATGCATTTAAATTATATGCAATATGTTCATATTTCGTGAGTTATAACCTTGCAAACCTCAGCTTCAAGGAATTTAAAAGATTTTTGTAATTTCCCATATATACACGGTTTTACCTACATTTATGGTTTTCGCTATAAGCAAATTACAACAAAATTTCGTCATTAACACCAAACATCAACTTATACGAATACGGCCTGTCTACCTTACATGCAAGGATTCGATGTTTAGAATGTATATTGCACATTTCATACCGACTGGTTTTGAAAAAGTGGAAAATTAATAACTCCGATCGGCCACATTTCGATGAAAGGACGGCACGTATCATTAATGATTTGAAGGAAGAAATGCACATTATTGTTGAGACACCTAAGTCAGTATCCGGAACAACAAACGATGGCAATACTGCTAGGCGTTTTTTTGGCCAACCTGGCTTGGCATCGTCGATAACTGGCGTTGATGAAAAATTAATTCAAAATTTTAGTATCATCCTTTCACCATGGCCTGCGGATTGCTATTAACGCAGAGTCATTTAAAAAACTTACTGAGGAAACATTTATTCTTTTCGTGGAATTGGTTCTATATGCCTTCAAGCATACACAAAATATTAGTGCATGGATCTGATATATAAATGTGCAGCTTTGACCATAGGAATGTTGCCTGAAGAAGCCATGGAATCCAGAAATAAGGATAATTTTATAAAATATATATAGTTTAATGTTTTAGATATATAATATTAACAATAATAAAGATACATATAATCATAATAATGTTTGCCCTTAACCCACTTTTTACCCTCCAAATGTTTCGGAATTTTTAAAAGAAGCTCCCATGTTAGGAGCACTATTAGTTATGACGAAAAATGTTGCTTATTAAAAAATTATTAAAAAGCTTCAAAATAGTAATTTTCATCTAAAATTGTACCGGATTTGGTTAAACTAGTGGGTTCAAATTGTCCTTTACATATATGCCAAATAAATCCTCATAAAGTCGGTCGAATTCTAGCCACGCATTTCATTAATTTTAGAACTAATTTTTATTATTTTATAAACTGTTGACTTGTCTACTTGGTATTTGGCGCTCAATTGTCCACATTTCAATCAATTTGCTTCGGTCTTTAAATAATTTTAATTTTTTCTCCATACTACCATTTTCGCAACTTCTATGAATACAGCAATTTTTGACATTTGCAAATATTGCAAGGAATATAAATCTCATGCCAGTTTAAAATATATACAAAACAGGGTGGACATTTTTTTCTATGCAATGTTAGTTTTGCATCCACAGAAAATGTGGCCTTTAAACGAAAATTAACTATAGGCGCAGTGGACTAAAGAACAAATAATTTGTATGAATTTGAAAAAAAAAATTGTCAGTAAATAGTACTGTTTTCGCTTACACCCGGTTTTGTCCTTTAAACGTAATGGACTATAAACGAAAAGTACTGTAGTAAATACCCAAATAAATACCCGCAAATGAGTATTTACCCAGCAAATACCATCTCTATCCCAGTGCTGTACTGAAAAAAACTATTCTTTAAGGACTTCCGTATGATTACTCAGGGTAATCGGCCAAACCTAGCTGCCCCCATCAGTAACAATATTGCAAAAAGGACTTTCATGTGGTTCAACTATTGTTACATAAAGTAATATATTTGTTCATAAAATATTTACTACAACATGCGTTTATAAAATTTGTTAATGTATGAAAATATAAATATTTAATAGTTGAAAATATTATTATTTTTAAATATATATTTTTCGAATTCGTTTAGTTTGCTTGAAAATATGGATTTGGCGTATTTTGGTAATAAGGTAGTACAAAACAAAAGTATAAAGATACAATGATGCAATAATAAGGTGATGTATCAAAACAAAAACATTTGTTTTTGTCTCGATTATCTGTCAAATTTTTCCTTATAATATTTCACATGGTTGGCAACATTGTACATCGAATTCAAGTAAAATGAACCACTTTGACAGTTAATCGAGACATCAGCTGCCCTAAATGGACTACCTATTTATTGTGCCATGAAAGATACGACAATTGATACGTCGACAAATTCCAATAGATGGCTTTTCCTTTGTTGTTATGATATCATAACAACCTAACGTTTTTAGTTTGACAACAAAGACATACGGGCATGTTCTGACATTCACTTCAACGGTAGAAGTGCATCGAACACACGTCGAGCTGTTCTGTTATACACTTTACACCCGTTTGAAGTGAATTGTTTATACTTACATTTTCATAGTGAGAGACGGATGTATCATGTTTTTCTATATAAAAGAATATTTTCATGGCATAATTACAGAAGGTAGTCTCATTTAAGAATTTTATGATGGCAAACCTTTTTAATTTGGAACTCATCAATTTCAAATAAAATGAAAAATAAATTCCTTAAATTTTATGTCGCACTCGGGTTTGACATCTTGTACCGTGGATACATGTTTTTTTCTGTGTAGAGTAAATTTAAAAATTTTACATTACGATATTAGTATTTGTGCTTGCTTTTAAATTAACTAATTTGTAAGCACTGTTGTGCTGTGGAGCGTTTCATTGTTAGCTCAACATTTTTTTAATATTTTAAATCAATCCGTATTAACTTAATACATAACCTCTGAGAGGCGCGTGTATGTTTTTGGCCATTAGTTATGGCCGAGAAGGATGGAAGTGATGGCACGATCGTGCCAAATTCTCTCATTGTTTGTCGCGTAGACAGTGGCAAACCTGAAGAGCAGTGGAGAAAAGCTGTAAGGAGGAAGCCAAGAATAAAGAATGTGGAGATTGAAGGTGAAAATATGACAAACGCTTGTGAAAGCAGTGCTGTGGGAGATGAGGCCATAGAGTTAGGGGAGCAGGAGAGCGGAAGCTGCAAAGAACAGATTCGACCTGCTGGTTGATGATGAAACATTTCCCCAATTGCCACACCTTTAACTCGGTAGCCAAGCTCCCTAAGAAAAAGTATGTTCATCCCCCAGGAGTCAAAATGGCGGAAAGAATGTTTCAGCCGCCGTCTCCATCAGCTCCGGTCTTTCTGAAAGAAGACCAGCGGATTTCAGAGCTTGAAAGGGTAACTTCTGAGCTTTTAAAGTTTGTTCGCGATGTATTTTCAATGAACGGTAACACCACTGCTCTAGATGCCATTGATCATTTTTCTGCAAGGATTCAAAAATGTGGAGTATCTCACAATATCACTCACTCCCATATTACTGTTCCTACTTACAATCATGACTCTTAGAATTCTTCAATATAACATCATTGCGGTTTTCTCCGAAATATTTGCGGAGAATAATAAAAAACCAAATAAAATTATAAACTTTAATATTATTCAGAAATTTAGGGGTGATGGCTACGGAGGCGTGGCCATTGCCTTTAAAAAACATATACGCTTCTGCAAAGTCAAGTTGCTGATGGATGGAGTTACATAATTAAAGCTCTTCCAGGAACATCCAAACGGGCCGTACTTACTGCTATCAATAATGCTGTGAGGAATAATAATATTCGTGGTAGTTGGAGAACTATCAAGATAATTCCTATACCCAAGCCAAATAAGGATCATGATCAGATATGCAACTTTAGACCTATTTCCCAGATTCCTGTGTTGCTGAAGTGCTGTAACTTGATGATAAAAGAGAGAATACAGAGGCTATGGGATGAGTGTAATTCTCTTCCTGTAAGGTCATATGCATATGGAAAAAATATGTCAACATCTACATGCATTAACGAACTATTGCATAGATTAGCCCTTCTGAAAAAAATGGATACAAGGTTCTCCTCCTATCTTTAAATATCAGCAACGCATATAATTGCGTTAGAAATGACATACTGATTAACCAGCTCTGGCATAATGGGGTTGATTGGTTCTTCTGTCGGTGGATTAAAAATTTTCTCTCTGAAAGAGTGTTGACCTTGGGAAATGCGAAGGTGACGGTTAAAGATGGCCTCCCCCAGGGGAGCTGTCTATCTCCGCTTCTTTTTAACATTTACACGGCAGGGTTACATGCTATTGAAGATGATAGTACCTTAGTGTTCCAATATGCTGATGACTTTGCTATCATTTCTTCCCACAAAGACTTTGATTTGGCTGCTCAAAATCTACATAGGAAAACAGCTGTCTTTAAGCGGCTCTGTGCTGATCTCAACCTTTCTTTCAATCCCGCAAAATCGTTCACTATGTATTTTGCTAAAAACAGCATAAAGGATATTAATCTTGTTGTTGATGGTCTAGCTGTCCCACAAACAAGGAAATTAAGATTCCTTGGAAGAATAATCAACTCCCTTACGGTTAGAGACCACTACGTTTAGAGCAAAATGGCTTACTTCTAAAGAAATAATCAAAATCAAATTATATAACCCTGCCTCGAACGTGCCTTATTATACTCTACAAACCAATCTTCAGTTAAAACTCAACCTGTTGCCAGATTCCAAACACAACATGGCTCACGAAGCTGTTAATGCAATAGTCAGAAGAGAACTATCGCACTATGCAAACATGAATTTTACGATCTTTGCCACTGATTCTTCTGTGTCTTCTAGCTCAACTGGATGTGGAGTTTTCAACTACTCACAAGATCACAGATTTTACTTCAGGATTTGTCATAAAGCGTCTTCGATGTTTGGGGAGCTTTGGGCCATACTTAAAGCACTGGAAATAGCTATTGAGGACGATTATAAACAAGTTGTGATTTTCACTGACACAACAGCGACAATTATACAGTTGGCCTTTTTCACAACTTATTGGCCAATTCTGGAATGGAAACGTGTCATATTGTATGGATACCAAGCCACTGTGGAATCCATTGCCAGGCTGGCAGTGGTATATGGAGCACCACTAAATATCAAGCTCACTCCTAACGAGGCCCTAAGAATAATAAATGAACAAATATATGAGGAATGGAATGATGATTTCACCTTTAAATCTCAATCTAAATGTCGAAGATTTACGGCCATCGTTGATAACGTGTTTGAAAAACCTTGGTATCAGAATACCAATTTGATTGCCAAGGATATTAAAATAATCAATCGTCTTTTGACGGGTCACACATTTGACAAAGACCACTTACATCGCATCGGTGTAATTCAGTCCCCTAATTGTGAAATATGTCAAGTACCTGATACAGCACAGCATATTTTTGTGCAGTAAATTCGCTTCACTAAGATACAAATATAGAATATTTAATGAAGGCCGATATTAAAATTTAAAACTCATCTACAATTGATCAAACTTTCGTTTGATTGCGATCTCAACCGAAACCATCTGTGATATTATGTGATAACATTTTACTAATAATTTTGCATGATTTATACGCTATCGTTTTACCTATAGGAGTCCTTACTTATTGTACTCTCTGCTCCCCTTCCCCCATTTTCCCGTTTCATTTATTCCTATACTCCACAGCTGTTCATCTATCGTTAATATTCGTCACGAGTCTGCAGTGCTTCCTGTTTGCTGTCGTGCTATATGTATCTACAAACATCATTCTCCTGATTTGGATTGCTGAAACTTTCATTGTTTTGCTGATTACGTCTGCTGTCGATTTACGAATCAGTACGTGGGTTGCTGATTGTCGAACCAAGCTGGCTTTTGGTTTCTACACCGCTATGTCTTTAAACATAACCAAAAAAAAAAAATTATGTATGTCGTTTGGTATGTTTTCAAAAAATTAAACAAAATATATTTTCTGAAGCTGAACATTGCTCTCAAGATTTAACCATGGTTGTTACATCTTATATTTAAAAGTCGAGGAAGGAACTTCAAAATATTTATGACTATTTTGCAAAAACAAAATATTTATAAATATAAATTATTTATCAATTTTTGGCACTGAACACATGATATGGGTACATTTCGAAGGAAGATATTTTGATTTAAATTTTGAAAGCTGAATACTGTCAAAAATTTATGAAAAATTCGAAACATATGACTGCATGGGACTACCTTGTATAATTATGCCATGGAATATTTTTTTTCGAAATAAAAAAGGCACATGATGACAGATTAAAATGTTATTATTGCGTATAATTTATTTAAAATCACAAAATTAAGATGAAACCCCATTAAAAAAAAAAAATTAAATAGAAACTAACATTTGTGTTGCCTTTTATTTAACTGAATTTCTCGCTTGACACAAACAGCTGATTGAAGTAAGGCCGAAGAAGATAGGGTTACCAAATATTTTACTTACTTTCTACATCTATCAAATTTCAAGCGTAGAATAAAATTATCGTAATTTTAATAACTGTTGATATGTTTGTGATATTGGAGTATAATATTCTAATAAGATAATGTGTACTAATAGGATTATATATACAGTACCGGTCACGTAATTAGCACTCATCTGAAAGGAAAATTGTGTTGATTAACCTCGAATCGTTTGGAATATTTTTAAATAGTTTTTTTATTGAAAATGCTTATGTGTACTGTACTTGATCAATTGAGTATGAGAAGAGAAAATTATCACTGGAAATTTGTGAAATTTAACGGTACGAAGTACCTATATACCAGGACTGGTTCCTGTGTCTTCATTCCTAAATTTGTTCGTTTGGTTGTGAACAGTGTTACCGAAAGTGGGCATTTATGCCCAAAAGTGGGCATAAAAAATGTAAAAGTTTGGACTTGGGCGGATTTTGGGCATTTTTTTTTCGGAACAAATACATTTTTTTCTATATTTGTTTACTGTACACAACTATGTTGTAAGAAATATTATAGTCCCAAGAGTTTGTAAAACAACGAAATGTTGCTTCAAGACCACCAATACACTGATATATGATTCGATATAGGCACGTTTCTCTTTGTAGTTTTGGACCAATCCCCCGTTGTATGTGGATTCGGTTCTGCCCAAAGACGAAGCGTATAGGTTCAAATGCATCTAAAACTTTTTTTCTGTCTGTTATTCTGGTCGCTCTAGAGATCACGATTATGACCCGAACAAGACTAAATTTGACACGGGGAAGGGTAGATACCCTCAGGAAAAAGCATGAATGTTTTCATGAATATCATTTAATATTTGGCCGGTTAAATTGACTCAGACTTTGTGTGAAAATTGACAAAATGTACTGCAGAAAAAAGTAGAGTGTGGAAGGTCACAACTTATCCAAGTGTAGTGATTGATCTTTAAATTTATACAAAGAATAAATGGTGTATAAGTTATTTGTTTTAATTTCTTGATTATCTTTATTTAATTATTAAGTGTTTCACTACAATTATTAGAATAATATTAATTGTTGTTGTTTCTTAAGTATTAGTTATTAAAATTATAATTATTATAATAACGTTGATTGTTGAATGTTGTTGTTATTGTTGTTGCTGCTCAAGTTCCTTTACTTGTTGGTGTTGCTTGTTTTAAGTTTGAGTTTCGATGGAAGACTGCCGAGTCTTAGTTTTGTCTTTCATTTCATGGTGGTGCTTTTTCAAAATGTGTCGACGATGCACTTACAGTCATTTATTGTGAGAAAATGCTAACCAAGCATTTCTCAGCGACGAATGTTTATTTCGGTAACTCTTCCCCTCCTTAGTTGGAGCCGTCCCCGGATACAGTGGCTGTTTGAGATACTACTGCTTGCAGAGATTTATTGAAGGCAGCTAATTTGCGTTTTTTTAGAATTCGTATAACCACAAAAAATGTAGAAAAGACTCCACAAAGAGAGATGACCAAGGTTAAACTTATGTAGTGGTTTTCAGAAACTTTGCGCTGAAGATTTTGAATATGCTGCAAATTTTTTAAGTTCGAATGGTGCAGATAAGGGATATTTAGCACCTCTATATCCTCCGTCAGGTTGACGACAGCCGACCGAGGTATTCCTGGTGTTAAGGACACTGAGCCATTTCGATTCTTATAAATTGTTCCATTGACTTTGACTTCTTCTCCAAACAATAACAAGTATGTTCCACTAAAAATCAGCGGTGGCTCTCCCTTTTCTTCAATTTTTACTGTTTGGTTGTTGACCACAACAACACCATCATCAATTTCGACTATGGGTGGTATGTTGTTAAATTTAGTGCGACACATAGCTCTTTTTCCCGACACTAGTTGCAAAGCACATGACGATGCCAATGAAGGTAGACAAAATGTGGGGATGGTTGCAGTACAATTTTTAACGGCTATTGTAAAATGTTTGCAGACGGCAATTGTTGATTCTTCAAGGTGAAGAATCTTGTTATTATGAGCTACAGGGAAGATTATAAGTTTTCTACATGTTGACTTATGCTTAGGATATTTAATTAAAAAGAAAATTATGTTATTTACTTGAATAACTTTAATATTAGATACTCTTAAAATATCCGCGGTAGAGTAATCATTCGTCTCAATAAGTTTTATTTCTTGGGCATCCAAAATGGCCGGATTGATAAGACCGATTTTTGCTAAAGTGAGTGACAGAATTATGCCATTAAGATCAGAAATAATGGCTCTATTTCTCGATAGTAATAAATCAAACAAGTTTCCCGTATTAATTCTTTCCTTTTTTCTATTGCCAAAATCTGATTAAGTTTTTTAGAGAGTTCATCTATTTGTAGCTGCACTGCCGTGTTAATGTTAATCTGTCTATTGTTTTGGTCTATAAGTTGATCTGAAATTTCTTGTAATTTTTCAAAATCATCATGGTCTGGGGTTCCAGTGATGTATTTGAAAACAGTCCCTAGGGCATTCAATCCCCTTTTATATCTATGGTGTAAATTTACTAAATTCAATAGTCTGTCAATTTCGTCCAAATCTGCTTTTATAATTTTTTTCATATGCGACTCCGGGAATAAATTGCATGCATTGGCCCCCTCATCCTTCATGTTCGAATATAGTGTCAAATTCGTAATGTCTTGAAAAACTATTAAATTTCCATCATAAATTGGAATATAATTCGCATTATTATAGTCAAGAATCTCGGCGGTTGAGAGTGCCAAAAGGCTTATAAATCCGAAAGTCAACCTAAGATAAGAAAAAATAAGGAAAAAGAAAAAAATAATTAACTCAGTTTAGGTTCTTATATTGTCCTTATGAACCCTCCTCCCTCCTATTAATAGAGTAGTTCCTAGATCTTGTTGAACATCTTTTTCGACATATAAAGGAGTAAGTTTATTGCCCAATCTTTTGTTGGTCTTAACCAAAACTTTATCTCCTGATTCATATATCTGAGTTCTTCGGCTTGCATTATGTAGTGTCAGATCTTTCTGCTGAGCACTTTGAAGCCGATTTACAACTTCTCCGTCGAAATCGTTTGTACGAAATACTTCTATAGGTTTTTTCCCAATCACTGAATGTACGGATGTGTTATACTCTATTGTAGCCATGAGTATAACTTCTTCCGTATCATCTAATAATCTCTCAAGTTTCAGACTGCGAGCGATTTCGGTAAGGGTGCTATGGAAACGTTCCACCTGCCCGTTAGAAGTACTATGTAATGGAGGCGCATTTACAATTTCAATGTTGAACATATTCTTCAACATTGACTTTATTGTGTTTGAATTGAATGCCTTTTCGTTGTCACAGTAAATAGTCGTTGTATTAGAATACAAATTTAGAATCTGGAGGAGTAGGGGCTGTACGTCTACTATAGTTCTCGATCTTAGTGGCTGAACTACAGCAAATTTAGAGAACTTGTCAATGCATGTGAGAAAGTGTTTAGAATCCGTGGAATAAATGTCAATGTGGAGGATTTCTCCACACTTTGTTGGGATGGGAGTTTGAGCTATCTGATATTTGGTAGGTTGTCGATTATATTTTGATTGCAAACATATTCGGCAGTTTGTTACGAATTCTTTGGCTTTTTTACCCATTTTTGGAAAGAAATAATCCTCTAAAATATGTTTAATATTTTCTTGCGCAGCTCTGTGTGCTCTGTTGTGTTCTGCCGCAATGATTTCTTTTTGATCATTCAGGTTCGTGATATCGGTGACAAATGATTTCGAGTATCTGAATTTAACACCTGGGAAAAGCTCAATTAACTTATGTTGAATTTTTGCCAACGTTGGTAGGTCGCAATGAATTGCGTTTACAACATCTGGCTTCACAACTTGTTGCAACATCTCAAATAAGTCTCTGTCATTTTCAAAAGTAATAAAATATCTAGTTTTCTTCCCAAACATGATATAACATTTCACACCTTTTACAGTTCCTTCCTCAATTATGATTTGATTCCGAAAACAATTTACAGGTTTGTCTACCGATAATATTGTGTTTGTAAATGAAGCTTCACTGTGAACTGTTGCTTCGGTTATAACACTGGAATTGTCGCTCAAGTTGTTAATTTGCTGCCTGGAAAGAGCGTCTGCTACAACATTATCTTTGCCTGGCTTATAAAAGACCTTGGCATTGCATTCATCCACGAAAGCCTTCAAATGCCTAATCCTATTGTTAGGATTTTTATCGGATACAGCAAATGTTAAAGGTTTGTGATCGGTAAAAACACGAATGTCTTGAACGCCATACAAGTAGTTCCGGAGAGTTTTTAAAGCCCAAACTATTGCAAGAAGTTCACGTTCGTTTGTAGCATAATTCTCTTCGGCATCAGACAGTGTCCGCGATATCATTGTAATCGGTCTTCTACCCTGGGATAAAACAGCTCCGATAGCGTGCGAAGAAGCATCAGTTGTCAAGTCAAATGGTTTTTTGAAATCAGGATAGTTTAATAACACATCTTCCGATATCAAAATATTTTTTAATGCATTAAATGCATGGATTTGTTCATCGTTCAGAGTAATTTTTATTTTCTTTGACTGAGACGCAGAGACATTGCCAAATTCTCCTCTTAGAATACTACTTAAAGGTCTTGCGATTTTTGCAAAATCCTTAATAAAACATCTGTAGTACCCTGCTAAACCTAAAAAAGAACGAACCCCACGTAGCGTTGTGGGTTGTGGAAATTTTTTCATAGCATTTACTTTATCAGCACAGGTTGTTATGCCATTTGTTGTTACCATAAATCCGAGATATTCTGTTTCTTGTCTGAAAAATTTTTCCGCTGAAACTTTCATATTTGCCTCTAAAAGACTTTTTAGAACTGATTCCACATCCCGAATATGATTTTCCTCGGACGTCGAGAAGATAATTACATCATCAATATAGACGAAACAACACTTCCCGATATGCTCTCGTAGAACATCATCAATGGCACGCTGAAAAATACTAGGTGCGTTTTTTTAAGCCAAATGGCAAACGACAAAACTCGTATTTTCCATTTCTCACGGAGAATGCTGTTTTTTGTCTGTCCCGCTCAGCTAGCTCTATTTGATGGAAACCGGATTTTAGGTCTAGGGTTGTAAAATACTTGGCCCCACCAAAATTAGACAAAATCTCTGTTATGTCTGGTATAGGATATTTGTCGCTAATGGTTTTGTCATTTAGTTTACGGAAGTCAATAACCAGACGTTTGTTTGGGCAACCAAATTCGTCTACTCCTTTTTTATCAACCACCCATAATACCGTTGGCTAGTAAATTCTCAACTTCGTTTTTGACGAAATCACTTACACCCAATGGGTAGGGGTAAAGCCTCGAGTAAACCGGCTCTTCATCAGTAGTTCTAATATTAGCAATTACATTAGTATTATAAGCAAGTGCTTCGTCAGGATCCGCAAATGCTTTAATATTTCTTTGATTCATATCATCAAATTTTCCTCTAATACCTAATGGAACTGCTAAATAATTTAGTTCTAAATAATTAGCATCTTTACATGAATCATAGTAAAGTGGTTCGACGTTATTTGCATAAAAAATTTTCGATTTTCCCAGGTCTATTGATGCGTTCAAAGTTTTTAAAATGTCGAGTCCGATTATCCCATCAAACGTCTCCAAACTAGGAAGAACAAAAAAATCAGTAAATATTCCAAATATGTTTGTTCGGACTTTCTCCTTAATTCTGTTTGTATTATGAATTGATTTTCGATGTCTTCGTCAGCCTCACATGCCAACACCTCATAAGTGTCCTCATCTAGTTGCCTATTCTCATCTGCAAATACTTCAGTATTTCTATCGCAAGTTTCATTATTGCAACGAGTTTCTTCAATATGGTTAATCTCTGCCATTTTTGAACATTGCCATTAGAAAATCTACCAGAGTGTAGATAACGTTTTTCAGCTTTTGGTGGTAAATTATTAATGTTTCTTGACTCGTCGCCTCCGTATAACACCTTGTTAGAACTATCAGGTTTCTGTGTCACATAAGTAGCTTGAGAGTTTGAACGTTGGCTGTATCTAAATTTTAATGAAGATGGATCTATATCCATGGGTTCTGATTTTTGCTGATTATTCACCGTACCTTGAGTTTTCGAAGAAAGTCTATACGGTTGACTCTTGCTATCCTTCATCTCATTTCTCTTGGCGAAGCTATTTGCAAAAACATATCGTTGATGATTTGCCTCAACTTCTTGTGCGAGGGCCAATGCTGTGGCCATGTCCTCGGGACGAGACGAAAACAGAATGTCACAAAGTGTTTTTTTAATCCTGAAATAAAAATGCGCAGACCATCTTTGTATGTATTTTGTATTAAGGTTAATAGTCAGTTGCGTATTGTCCCCGTATGTCATTGTAGTTTTATTCACTAACATAGCCACTCTTTTTTCTACTTCACTATAAAATTCTGAAATTGACAATTCCCCCTGTCTTAATGTGGACAGTTCTTGTTCGATTAAATATATGGGTCTTTTATCAGCGTAAGTAAAATCAAGGCGTGCAATTATTGCTTTAAAAATTAAAACAGTGTTGAATGATGCTATGACGTCATTAGCATTGTCAACAATTTTATTTCTTATTATCAGAACAGCCTGATAATACATTGCCGTCCCCACGGCCCGCTGCGGTCCGCTTTTTTAAGTTTTTTTTTTCTCTTGAGGAATGATTACTTACATGGATTCTATTGATCTTTGGGCGCCAGTTATTTGTTTTTAATTTCTTGATTATCTTTATTTAATTATTATTTATTAAGTATTAAGTGTTTCACTAAAATTATTAGAATATTAATTGTTGTTGTTTCTTAAGTATTAGTTATTAAAATTATTATTATTAGAATAACGTTGATTGTTGAATGTTGTTGTTATTGTTGCTGCTCAAGTTCCTTTACTTGTTGGTGCTGCTAACCAAGCATTTCTCAGCGACGAATGATTATTTCGGTAACTTATTTCCTCTAATACCTAATGGAACTGCTAAAGAATTTAGTTCTAAATAATTAGCATCTTTACATGAATCATAGTAAAGTGGTTCGACGTTATTTGCATAAAAAATTTTCGATTTTCCCAGGTCTATTGATGCGTTCAAAGTTTTTAAAATGTCGAGTCCGATTATCCCATCAAACGTCTCCAAACTAGGAAGAACAAAAAAATCAGTAAATATTCCAAATATGTTTGTTCGGACTTTCTCCTTAATTCTGTTTGTATTATGAATTGATTTTCGATGTCTTCGTCAGCCTCACATGCCAACACCTCATAAGTGTCCTCATCTAGTTGCCTATTCTCATCTGCAAATACTTCAGTATTTCTATCGCAAGTTTCATTATTGCAACGAGTTTCTTCAATATGGTTAATCTCTGCCATTTTTGAACATTGCCATTAGAAAATCTACCAGAGTGTAGATAACGTTTTTCAGCTTTTGGTGGTAAATTATTAATGTTTCTTGACTCGTCGCCTCCGTATAACACCTTGTTAGAACTATCAGGTTTCTGTGTCACATAAGTAGCTTGAGAGTTTGAACGTTGGCTGTATCTAAATTTTAATGAAGATGGATCTATATCCATGGGTTCTGATTTTTGCTGATTATTCACCGTACCTTGAGTTTTCGAAGAAAGTCTATACGGTTGACTCTTGCTATCCTTCATCTCATTTCTCTTGGCGAAGCTATTTGCAAAAACATATCGTTGATGATTTGCCTCAACTTCTTGTGCGAGGGCCAATGCTGTGGCCATGTCCTCGGGACGAGACGAAAACAGAATGTCACAAAGTGTTTTTTTAATCCTGAAATAAAAATGCGCAGACCATCTTTGTATGTATTTTGTATTAAGGTTAATAGTCAGTTCCGTATTGTCCCCGTATGTCATTGTAGTTTTATTCACTAACATAGCCACTCTTTTTTCTACTTCACTATAAAATTCTGAAATTGACAATTCCCCCTGTCTTAATGTGGACAGTTCTTGTTCGATTAAATATATGGGTCTTTTATCAGCGTAAGTAAAATCAAGGCGTGCAATTATTGCTTTAAAAATTAAAACAGTGTTGAATGATGCTATGACGTCATTAGCATTGTCAACAATTTTATTTCTTATTATCAGAACAGCCTGATAATACATTGCCGTCCCCACGGCCCGCTGCGGTCCGCTTTTTTAAGTTTTTTTTTCTCTTGAGGAATGATTACTCTACTTACATGGATTCTATTGATCTTTGGGCGCCAGTTATTTGTTTTTAATTTCTTGATTATCTTTATTTAATTATTATTTATTAAGTATTAAGTGTTTCACTAAAATTATTAGAATATTAATTGTTGTTGTTTGTTTAAGTTCGATACATTGCTTACGGCAATGTATATGTTCGATACATTGTTTCCCCTTCTACAGCATTACAATTAACCACTTTAATTGGCCGCTCTTCGGAGCCCAATGGGGAAATCTTCTCTGCATATCTTCCAGGAGCCTCATTCGCCTAGTTCGGATTGTAGGGGAGAGTTTCGCTCTCTTCTACTATATCTCCTGGAAGCCACATTCGCTTAGTTCGGATGCAGAGAGGCGCTTTCCAATGCTGTGGTCGTAGTTGTTGATCACGGCCTTGCTGTTGCTTTCATGCCCATCGCAACATCACTTGCAAACTCGCTCTCGTTGATTAAACTTGCTTTCTCGCACGCACACCTAAAGGTAAAGTTTGTTGCTTTTCGAAACAAATCCATTTGCCAAATAAAGTTGAAAATATATTCTAATATAAAATTGGTTTATTTTGTTTTTCTTTTTCTTTTTGGGTTTTTTCTCCCCTTAACCGGTATCACGCCAACATTTTGATCCATTCGAGCCGGATCAACCACCAACAAATTACGAAGTTGTTGCTAATTTGAGCTCTTCCCTATTTTTTTTAAAGGAGAAAAACAATTTCCCTCACAAAAAACGGCATCATCATCAACATCAACAACGCCAAAATTTGCATCATCATCATCCAAACAAACTAAAAGGTACGTAGTTCAGTGTCCTATTATTGAGCATACCGCGAGTGTTGTCGTTTTTTATTTCGTTTTCCAAAAACAAAATATACATTTTTATTTTTCTAAATTGTTCGCTACACCGCGTACTGGTCGCCCTACAGTTGCTTTACCGTGTGTGTTTCTAATATAAATCTAATACAGTCCACTCATTGTCGCATATCACTGCTTTAATTTGTTAGCCAGTGATCTATTGTGTAGTGCTTATTTGTTATTTCTCACTAAAGGCTACATATAAACCCCCGCATTCTCGTTAACTCCGCTAGCCACTAGTGAGAAAAAGCACTAACAACAATACGAATACTCATCGTGCCCTTTTTCTAATTTCTTTGTTATTCTTAAACCTACCAACCATTTCTATATCGAATCATCTCTCGTTGTTTGGTCGAGTAAACACAACAACAATAATCGAATATTCCACGCGCCTTTTTCTAGCGTCTGTTTATTAACATTCGATCTACCAACAAATAAATTCTCTTCTCCACTATTACTGTTTCAATCTTTCGATTCCCAACACTCACTGTTGGTTCATTCTCGTTACACATCTCTGTTGGTTCGTTGTCGTTGGTCTGTTTGTAGTGCGTTAGCCGCTCACTCAACACTGCTTGTGTTTTATTCCCTTTTGTGCGGTATTCGTTGTTCACCACTGCACAGTGGGTCCGTATGAAAAATAGTGGATTTTTATAAATAATTTTTTAAAAAACAGTTAATAAAAAATTGTTGTTATATTTGTTGGTCTATTGTAGATTTTTGGACTTTTACCAAAAAATACCCTACTTTCGGCATTTCACAAGCGCATTCAAAGCATTAATTTGTTGTTAATTAAAAACTCTTTTTGGGCAATTTTTATTGAAATTTTTTGCGAAAAAATAGATATTTACTTTTACAACAAAAATTATTTGTCTGTAAAATTATAGCATAATTTGAAATTTCGTGTACCCTACTGTCGGTAATTGCGATTTTCAAATTATTTTCCTAATTTTTGTTCCTTTTTTTGGAAATTTCACAAAATTTGTTGTTTTTAGTTGTTCCTATCGACTATATTTCCTCTTTTTTCACCGATACTATTGCAAATTCGACTGTGTGTACCCTACATTCGGTTCTAGTCGACCTCAAACAGTAAAAATATAGATTTTTTTGGACTTTTTTGCTTCGCTATCGTTTGTTTTTCTATAGAATCATGTCGGTCACTCCATTGACACAATTTATTCGCGCTTCAGATAATGTGGTCAAATTTATTGCCTCATACCATATACTTAAGCCAGAGACTCATACAATTTTCAGCCTTGAAATTCAAAGTTCGGAACTTCAAGAGTTATGGTCTAAAGTCAAGGACACTTACGACAAGTGTATTGACTATTTGTTGACAATAGAGGGTACGACTTCAGAGCAGATCTCTTCTGTCGATTCAAAATATCAATCATCTAATAAAAGTTTCACTGATTGTTTGTCGGAGATCAATGAAAAGATACATAATTTTAAGTCGGTGAAATCTCCTACTGCAACTCCTGTCGTCGTTAATGCTAGCACACCGCAAACTACTTTAGCTCCGAATCTTCCACAAATCGGTATTGAATCTAATCAACCTCCTGCTCAAATTAATAGTTCTAGTAATAGTTTGAATATGAATATCCAAAATTCATCAAATATTGTTCAAACAGAATTTCCAAATCCTGCAGAAGTTTCCATTTCTAATTGGAGTTTGCCTCCAATAGTTTCAAATACCATGCATTACCTCAACTTACCACCGTGTGAGATTGAGGAATTTCATGGAGACTTCTTATCGTGGCCCACATTCCGGGATCTTTTCTCTGCTATATTTATTAACAACTCTCGATTAAGTGACATCGAAAGGCTTTGTCACTTAGTTCAAAAAACAAAAGGTGAAGCTAGGGAAATTGTGTCTAAGTTTCCACTCACCCATAAAAGTTTCGCTATGGCTTGGCAGTCGTTGAAGGATACGTACGATAATAAACGTATTCTAGTGCATAACCATCTCAAGCTCTTATTCGACCTTCCCTTTTTAGAATCTGAATCTAGTTCTAATTTAAAAATTCTACAGCGTGGTATCAACGGCTGCATTTCTGCTATGTCAGTGTATGATGTAGCTACGGATCACTGGGATCCTATTTTAGTATATATTTGTCAACAGCGTTTACCTAAACTAACTGTAGCTTTGTGGGAACAGAGTATTAAAGATAAATCTTCGCTATCGTCGTGGGAAGACTTAAACAAATTCCTTACTGAAAGGATTCAAACTTTAGCTTGTTTACGAGACATGAGATGTTCTCCTTCTAGTCCGATTTCGAAAAATAAAGTCAAAACCCATATGGTTACTTCAGTGGTTAAAAATAAGTCGAAATCATGCATTCTTTGTAGAAATGAATTTCATTCATTACGCTCATGTCCAAAATTTAGAACTCTTTCGTTTGAAAAAAGATTTGAAGTGGCTAAAAAACAAGGTTGTTGTTTAAATTGCCTGTCTGTAGGACATTCCGTCAAGAATTGTGCCAGTAGTAATAACTGTAATATTTGTAAAATTCGCCATCATACTTTGTTGCACAGGCCTACTGCTTCTCCTCAATCATCTAGGATTGGTTCTCCTCACACCTCTAGTAATGGTTCTCCTCTATCGTCTAGGCCTTCGTATCCTATCGCGACAAATGTTGTCAATCCTCCACAAGTAGATGGCAATGTGGCATCAACTTCTACTGGCAACACTCCTCGAGTAGTAAATAGTCAGGTGTTCCATACCTCCCAAAATCGAAATGTTATGTTGGGTACTGCTATGGTCAACATCGTTCATTCCGGAGTTTCATATCCAGTTCGTGCGCTTATCGACCCTGGTTCAGAGGCTTCGTTCATATCTGAACATTTGCAAAAACGACTCAAATTGCCCACTCAGTCAATCTCTGCCATCGTTTCTGGGGTAAATAGTTCAACTTATGCCACTTCCAAGAAAAATTGTTCAATTCGCATCGGTTCACGCTTAGATACTTCTTTATTTGTTGATGCAAATGCTTTCGTTCTTCCAAAAATATCTGGAAATCTTCCTTCAGTGCCCCTTAGTTCTAATCTCACTTCTTGCTTGCCCAATCTTCCTTTAGCCGATGCTCATCTCTTCAATTGTAGACCTGTAGATTTGTTGTTAGGGGCAGATTTGTATCCACAGATCTTGAAGGAAGGGACGCAACGAAATGTTTTGGGTTCCCTTTTAGCCCAAAACACGATATTCGGCTGGATTCTGACTGGTCCTATGCCTTCGTCCTCAGTCCAGGTCTTTAGGACTGCGTTGGATTTTGCTGAGGATGAATCTCGCCACAGAACACTACTCCGACTTTGGGGACTTCCATATGTTCCCAAATTGAAGCATCCTTCGCCGTCGGACATGTTCTGTGAGAGGAATTATCGTCGTTGCGTCCGATCAAAATTCATCTAATTTTCGTAATTCTCGCTTACCTATACTTTCGTTGCTAGATCAGCCTTTCTTTGCTTTCAAACAGTGCACTCCTCCCCAAAGCTTTCAGTATCTAACGCTGCCATACATTGTACGTCAATCAACTATCTTGCCGTTTTCATGCCAACTTGTTTGTATTCTTGCAGAATTCGTTCACGCGATTTCCATTCATGGTGGAAATCAGCCTCGTAGCCTTCTTATCGATATTTGGTTTCTAAAATTATGGGTTTTGTTATCAATCGTTTAATCTTCTTGAGATTTCTTGGTTGCTCTTTTTCGAAAAAAAAATATTTACTCGAATCCTTCGATATGAAGTTGTATACGAATTTAGCGTGTCGTATCGTCAAAGGTTTGTGTATGTCTTCGTCTGCTTTTCAGTCAAAGCAGTTTCTTAGAAGTCATTTCTCCCTTGTGCTCTGCTTCATTTTGGCTGCTCTTTATCGTTTTTGATTGTCGTATTTGCCATAGGACAGAATTTGTTTAATTCGTACTGAGGCCTGCTTAACTTCTAGATCCCTTTCGATAATGTTCAACTTACATCGGGCCATCTATCTAGTCGCTCTTCCTCGTTCGCCACAGTAACCAATAATAGTCGATTTCCCTCTAAGTCTTATCAATAGACTTCTCTAGTTAAAATTTGTAGTATTTACTGCAATTTCAATATGCAATTTCAATAACTCGTTGTGCTCTGTCGTGAGCAATCACTTAGGTCCAACAAGAAATTGTTCGTCGACCAGAGACTAAATTAGTTGTAAATAGTAAAGAATAACTTCATCGTGTATTCTTTTTGTCAAAATAGTCGAAAAATAAATAATCTCAAATTGAATTATATCCGTTCCTGCTCAATAAAACTGAACTACTATACCTATCGATGCATTTAATTCACAATGCAATTACTAACCATAGTTTAAGTCGCGTACTAATCTAATATCGGTTGCCACGCAGCTAGCGCGGCAAGGTGGGCGGCAATGTTTAAGTTCGATACATTGCTTACGGCAATGTATATGTTCGATACATTGTTTCCCCTTCTACAGCATTACAATTAACCACTTTAATTGGCCGCTCTTCGGAGCCCAATGGGGAAATCTTCTCTGCATATCTTCCAGGAGCCTCATTCGCCTAGTTCGGATTGTAGGGGAGAGTTTCGCTCTCTTCTACTATATCTCCTGGAAGCCACATTCGCTTAGTTCGGATGCAGAGAGGCGCTTTCCAATGCTGTGGTCGTAGTTGTTGATCACGGCCTTGCTGTTGCTTTCATGCCCATCGCAACATCACTTGCAAACTCGCTCTCGTTGATTAAACTTGCTTTCTCGCACGCACACCTAAAGGTAAAGTTTGTTGCTTTTCGAAACAAAACCACTTGCCAAATAAAGTTGAAAATCTATTCTAATATCAAATTGTTTTATTTTGTTTTTTTTTCTCTTTTTGGGTTTTTTCTCCCCTTAACCGGTATCACGCGTGGTAGGAGGTGTAGTGGTATACTTGCAATTATGTTCATTAATGAGCTTGATCGCTCGAATTACATGTGAAATAAATGAAATATGTGGGTATACGTTTTTATATACCCCTCATACAATGGTTATCAAAATATTCCACCTAATGTGAGTGGGGCTGCTAAAAGAATCAAGTAGCTCTAGTTTGACACTTCGTTATTCTGGTAGGCAAATTTTTGGAAGATATATTTTTTTTAAAGCCCCATTGAAACGGATACTTTCCTACCGACATTACTCAGAGAATATATATTTTACGAAAATTCCCATATAAAGACCCATCCCTGGATGAAAAATATCCTGGCAGACAATTTACAATATCATAAACTTGAATAGAATAGTATACGATGTGAAACATTTGGATCAATTAGGATACACAATTTACATCATGTGCTGCATCACTATGTCCCTCGAAGACAGGGTTGGTACTTTTTATCAAAAATCTCATAATTCCAAAATTTCTTTAACCATCTTATATGATGTTGCTTTTGAACTCCATCAACCCAAATACGTCAGTACAATTCCTTACTACAAATGACCGTGGGAAGGGAATGTTGAGGAAAGACCTGGGAATTACAACCAGAAATTATATATTGGTTGTATTTTACGATTGTATGAAAATTGTTCTATTTTTTCTCCCATGGGTTTCCTTCGATTATTATTCAACTATGTGTGAAACTCGAAATTTTTATTTATAAATTATTTACCCTATTATAGTATGGGTATGTATTTATTATTAAATATATTAAGTACAAATTTAAACAAAAATAATTATTAGATAATATTTTACAACGGTACATATTTAAATATTATATTAAAAATATTTTATACATAGTTTGGTT
Organism: Musca vetustissima; assembly: GCF_032173495.1. Classification (NCBI taxonomy): domain Eukaryota; kingdom Metazoa; phylum Arthropoda; class Insecta; order Diptera; family Muscidae; genus Musca; species Musca vetustissima. The sequence continues at coordinate 75,111 of NW_026872420.1, forward strand.
CATTTATCTTAGGTCTGTTGTATTAACACCACTTTTTATAGATAGTGAAAACATTGATATTCGAGAACTATTTAATTTGTACCTTAGTGCTGTATTGAAGAAAAAGTAACAAAATATTAACAAATATGGCTGGCGCCACCACAATCCTATGGATTGCAGTTTAGCAAAATATCCTCTACATCTTATAACTACTTATATTCGATATTTTCTTTGTTCATTTCACGCATTGGTGTTCGTTTGTTCATTTGAAGTTTCATCATTTTATTCTCATCGGCACATTTGGTCGTAATGGCATTGCGTACTTCCTTTTCGGATACATTACATTTCCGCGAAACCGCAAAAATGATATCCTGTATTGCCAAGGGGTCCAACATTTGTTTAAGAGGCTTTCCATGTCCCTTAAAGGCCGGTGATGGTTTGCCTGTCATAGAATGTGTTGCCAATGTTTCACGATTGAATATCGACATCAAGAGTTTTCGCGTTGCAATTGATGCCGAACTCCAGTTCATACTCTCATAAACCTTAGCTGGTATTTTAGTATTATTTGGTCCAATCGAAACCATAACATAGTCTTTATTGATTTTATTATCCAAAGAAATGTTATTCTGTGTGGGAGTGTTGTAATTGGTATAGTCATTTGTTGAGGCCATAAGATTTTCGGATTTTATTGGTTTCAGTAGACTTTTCTGGGGTGTTTGTTCAATGATACTGTGTTTTTTATTGGAATGGGTTAGAACACCTTGTTCATTGAAATAATAGTTTGTACTTTGATTCTCTTTTCCCGATTCATAGGCGTCAAACTTTCGCTTTCTGGTGCCGTTATGTTCAGTACTACTATTGAGTGATGCCATTGAATCGGTACGGGATATATGCGAGTTGTTGTTAGGTGTTGAAATTGCATCAGTTTTCATATCCACATCATCAGAGGCAAGACATATTTCCAAACGGCCAGAATCTGCTGAACTGTTTAGATTTAAAGCACCATCATCTTCGGCCAATTGTATTTCGATGGGTTCGTGGTTACCATCACCTGAACCCTCAGCTATAATGGTATAGCTAACACTTTTTGGAGATATTGATGTACTGTTTTGCATTGAATTACGGTTCGATGCAACGGATTCAGCAGCACGTTCCACTTTTGGGATCGAATATAAAGATGATTTGGTGTTTTGTAGTGATTCAATACTTTGTATTTGAATAGGTTTCATCATTTGTTGATTTGATTGTCCTCCAAGCAATGCAGATGTTCGGGCTGAGGTTTCATGTATTTGAGATAGTAATTCTGTATGGGCTTTGAGATTCTCCTCGAGTATACGAATTTTTTCCAATAACTCTTCTTCGCGTTTTGATGATTTTTGCTTTTGTTCAAGTTCGTGTAGGAAGTTGAAATCATCGCCAGTTGTCTGAGACCAGGCATTCATCATAAGAGGACGTTCATATTTTTGTTCTGGAATTCTTTTGAAATTTTGTGCGCAGGCTGTGACCACTTTTATTGGAATCCGTTGTTGTGGTCTTACAATTATTTGTGATGATATCTAAAGGAATGAAAGTTAATTATTTGATGAAGAAATTCAATTGAATTGCATCACGATCGTGGCTCTTTACTTACAATTTTTGTATCCATATTTAATAGCACGGTTTTGTATTTAAACGACTGGTGAGAAAATATTCTATTTGGAACACGACGGGTTTTTCTCGCAAGGGCACTTTACTCCTCGTTGGTTTGTTCAATACTGACTGACGGTTTATTCCATGAGCGTATTTGAATATACACACATGGCGAGGACTATTGAATTTGTTGTTGCTGCCGCTGCTGCAAGTAAATAGGTCTCATTAGCTTGCCTGCTGTTCGTTCCGGTATCCTTTGTATTGTTTGTCTACCTAAATTTCTAGTTCTTGTTGCATACAGCTCATACACGCGATCGTAAGGGCTGCATGGAATTAAGGGTGGAAAATGCTATGTACTTAGTTCTGACTGTGATGAAATCCTATTCCCTTAATAGGTATAGAGTAGGTAACTGAATAGAACGCGCCAAATCTAATAAAGCGGAACAACACGCAAACACACACACTGACACTCGTATGAACAAGGAAAATAATTACAACGATTTGGCTGTATTTTAGGTTGGATGGCCGGCCGGCTTGGTTTGAATGAAGCAGCTGGATCAATTTTTGAAAACAAAATATATTTTTACGCGCTAAATTCCTATCGTTGCCAGATGTAACCAGATGCCAATTGGATGGACGGCGACGTATCCAATTGTTGCAACAGGCATAAATGTACATACAATGAATAAGGCGAAGTCAAAAATCGGTTAATAGACTACTGCTACTATAATATACCGGGACCACCGAAATAAGGCCATGACTAATGATCAAAATTCCCATCCATAATTTAATTTAAAGTAATTAAATTCCCATGGGAATTTATGGAATATTTTCGTTGTTGCCAGATGAAGGAAAGTACCAATTAGAAAATGGAGTTAGTAAAACGTAAATCTAACGTAACATTTATTAGCAGAAGACAAAACGAGAAATTTATTCTTGGCATGTATTTTGAATCTTATGAGATTATTTGTCCTATACTTATAGCGGGATTTGAAACCGGAGAACTTTTCTAACATGTCATATGAAGATTTCCCGGACTAAAACGGCATTTACATTTGATTTATTTGATTGACATGCATACAACGGAATTGACAATTGGAACTAACTGGGTTAAGGAAATCCGGTAGAATGTAAAAGTACTATAATGCATGAGAATATCCGTAATTATTAAAATCACTTCTAGAGTACAAAAAAATAATAAAAATAACCAGTAAGGAAAGTTCGAAAATCGGACGGAGCCGACTATATGATACTCTTCACCACTTTAGGTTCATACTGAGATGCTCCTACGTACAATATGCTGTCGATGAAACATACATAGCATCTTTGGAGGACTATTGACATAGAATCGGAAGAAATTCTTTATGTGATCTACAAAGATATAAGAACCAACAAATTAATATAATCCCATATGGGCAAATATATAATACCCTGTACCAAGGTGTGGTGAATTTCAATACTCAATTTAGTAAACTATGCAATATTTCGTCTCAATTGTACAAACTTTTGGGATTTTGGTGCAAATTTTAAATAAATCGACCGAACATAGATGGGGGAGTTACATATAAATCAGGACCGATTTGAACGAAACTCAACACACGTCAGTCTAGACTCAATTTGGTACGTTATGTACAATTTCGTCTCATTCAGACAAACCGATGGAAGTTTGGAGCGCCATTTTCATAAAATGGGCGGATAGTATATGTGGAAGCTATATCTAAACGCACAACAAAACTTCACGCAGGTCAATATTTAAATCTGAACCACGAAAAAATATCACACAAATTGATGGGAACACTTTAAATTTCAATATATATTAGCCAAGAAGAAATTAACATTTTTACTTGGCAAAACTTGTCGAGTAAAAAGGTTTAAAGAGAACTTCGTAAATTGTAGAAGTATTTTTGAGTATGCAAACGAAGTTGAAGTACAAAAGCTTAAAAATTGTTAAAGTGAGATCTTCTGTCTGACGAAATCATGATATCGCCATTTTTACAAAGCAGCTATAATTTGGCATTATATGTTCTTGACATCTCTCTAGAAAATTTTCAAAATAGTTCCATCTTTGGGCATAGCCCCGTTCTATTTTAGGTACTTTGATGGTTATAGGCACATTCCATTTATACTTTCAAGCGGCCCAATAATGTTATTAAATAGTCAATAAAGCGACTGTAGCTACCCTTCTGTTCTTACACAATGGGCTGAGATGATATTCATTGGCCGTGTAAGATTCGGGCCGTCATGAAACATAGATCCTATGTCTTGCACTTAAGCGGATTCATCGTGCTTCAAACATTGATACAGCCACAATGTTATAATTTCTTAACTAATAATGATCGGACAACGTATGAGATTGAGTCAGGATCTTCTTCTGAAAACGTGAACATTTATGTGCTAATAGGAACCTATACATAACATTATTTACCATATTAGCTTCGGCTTTCGAAATATCCTTGCACATTGTGATGTTATTTTTAAAATCAAACGTTTCTAATCACAATACATCCATTGTCGAATAAGATTTGATACTTACATTTTTCTAGGAAAACGACAGGATTTAGTGCAGCTGGAACATGTACAGCACACCATATGTCTTATAAGAAATGCCAGTTCCTGGAATTGCAATCTATGGCAGGTAGATTTTGAGAATGTTTCTACTATTGATGATCATAGAATCTGCCGCCATAACTTAGTCGGCCATCTAATGACCTTGAAGGAAATAGATTTTTATTTTGTACCTGCTGATTTTAGTTTTGTTTCTTCGTTTTTTTTTACGAATGGGAAATTCCCAGTTAGCGTATTAAAAAATAAGTATGTATGTGGGAGGATTTGTGTTTGTTCTTTTAGAATTATAAATCTTCTTAGTTCTAGAAACCATTTTGGTTGGATTAAAAAATACAAATGTACTACAAGGAGACAATTGTGGTTATTTATGGGTAGTTAAATATATCGCCCTTACCAGAGTGTATGATGCCAAAAGCAGTAAATTTTGAAAATAGCAATTTGGTGGTTTCTTTACTAGACTTAATTCTGACAAAGAACTGTAATAATTTTTATTTTAACTTCAGTATATAGTGCTCTTTCAAAATTTTGTAATTTCCCAAATGGCAAAATACGGGCACTTCAGTTGAAAAAATAAGTCTAGGACCATAAAAATTACCTAACTTTGGCTTGTTTATATTGTTTTTTACTCTCTATTGAATAGTCTGTGTAGAAAACTTCATAATAATAATCGAACCAAGTAGGGGTCTTTGTTAACAAGAAGCAATATATAAATATGGGGACATAATTCCATTAGACGATTCTTCAAAACATGGACTAATATTGACAATGTTCAGCAAATGCAACTTTCGCCTCCATATGCACTGGGACCTTTATATGGATTCAATCAAAACATTTACATACTGAATTTCCACCTTCGGTTGAAAATGCCACTATAAAATGGGGATCGATATTTTAATATCAAACATCCCTGATGTTATAGCAATTTTTGTGCAAAATTTTCAAAACTCGATTTCGATACAGAAGGACATGGCTAAATCGATATAGAATTTTACACCTTGGTGGACAATGTCATACTTTCCCCACTAATAAATAGTTGTTCTTATAACAAAAACAACAAACTGGGATTCAGCCTGACAATTTTGCAAAAACTGACCAAAAACTTTTATGACGAATATTTCAAATAATGGCAAACGGTGGAGGGTATAAAAACAAAAGGAATACTTATAAAGCGAAGTCCAGGTCTAGACTTTGTTTCCACGACAGAGGGGTCTACAATCCCCAACGACCCGAGTTTTATTCGGCCAACTGTCAACTGTCTGCCACTTCAGACATAAAGAATGCCTTTCATTCAAAATGTCATCTCCTTTAGAATTTTTTTAATGAATGTTTTATTATCGATGAAGGATGCTATGAGATTTGTTAGTCCCGTACTCTATAAATTTGTAAAATTTAATTATTTTTGTTCGTTTTTTATGCAAAATCAAACATTGATTTAAATTAAACATTAATATTTGGTTTTATTTTTTCTTAATAATAAATACATTTCAATTCGTAATTATTAGTTTGTTTGTTTTTTGTGTCTAATAAATTTGTACTCAAGTGCTTTAAGAACTTTTAGAACAAAATTCCTTGGGATTTACAACAGAGGCTTAAAAAATATTCAACTTCTTTGTGGATGAGGCTGCCACCACCACCACCACCACTCAATCAATTACATCATCATATTCGTCTTAACGGTAATAGTATTTTCCTTTTTGATTTCACGCATTGGTGTACGCTTGTTCAATTGCAGTTTCATCATTTTATTTTCATCGGCACATTTTGTGGTAATGGCATTGCGCACCTCCTTTTCCGAGACATTACATTTACGCGTCACGGCAAAAATAATATCCTGTATTGCCGATGGATCTAACATTTGTTTCAATGGCTTGCCATGATCTTTGAAGGCTGGTGATGGTTTTCCCGTCATCGAATGCGTTGCCAAGGTTTTGCGATCGAATATGGCCATGAGTAGTTTACGCGTTGCAATCGATGCCGAACTCCAATTCATACTTTCATAGATTTTGGCGGGTATTCTGGTATTGTTGGGACCAATCGACACCATAACATTGTCTATGTTAAGTTTGTATTCCGCCGTGTCCATGTTATTTCCTGGCGATGGTGACGATTGTTGTTTAGGTGTGGTGTAGACATTTTCAGTTTTGATGTTTGCCAGATTGTTGTTGCTGTGTCTCCTTTGTGTTGGTTCGTAAAAGGAATTTTCCATTGGTTCTTCATTTTCATCTGCCGGCAATCGCCTACGTTTTAAGAAGTTCGGTTCACTGGAGTTATTGCGTGACAGGGGAGTAATTGTGGTTGTTGTTGGAAGAGTTGTTTGCACTGTTTCCGTTTTAATTTCCATATCATCCGATGCCAAACATATTTCCAAACGATCGGAATCTGCAGAGTTATTTAGATTCAAAGCACCATCATCTTCGGCCAATTGTATTTCTATTGGTTCGCCGTGGGCATCTCCAGCCCCCTCTGCAATTATGGTGTATTTTATGCTTTCTGTGTGGTTGGAAGGAATTTGATGAATTGGATTTATCACTGAGCTAGTTGGAGAGTTGTGTGAACTTTTGCTAAGTCTTGGACTGGATTCGGTGACTTTATAGGAATTTATTGTAGATGAGGACTGTGATTCGATAGTTTGTATTTGTATGGGTTTGATGGTGAGTTGCTCAGTAGTAGATGCTGCTGTTGTTGTAGTGGTAGTTGCGGATTGTCCTAGCAGAGCCGAGGTCCTTGCCGATGTTGCATGTATTTGAGAAAGTAATTCGGTGTGGGCCTTAAGATTTTCTTCCAGAATGCGTATTTTTTCCAACAGTTCATTTTCCCGTTTGGTCTGTTCTTTTTTGTGTTCGAATTCGTAAAGGAATTTGAAGTCATCATTTGTCGTTTGACACCAGGCATTTATCATCAGGGGGCGTTCATAAACATCTGGAACTCGTTTGAAATTTTGTCCATTAGCCACCATTATTTTGGTGGCAGTATTCTGTTGTGGCTTGATGATAATTTGTGAGGAGATCTAGAAAAATCAAAAGGAGGAGAATTAGTTTTAGAAAAAACTTCCCTTGCTTATTAGCTTTACAACAACTTACCATTTTGGAATCCATTCTATTTTGTAGTATATCGCAAAGCAGCAGCTTTAAATATGCAATTCAAACCAGAATATTATTTTTATTTCAATTGATTTCTTTGCGGCGGTGGCACTCTGCTCTCTCTGATGTTCCACTTAGTACTGACTGGAGTTTGTTTGGCAGTGGCACATAATATACGATACACTCGATTTGGCAGTAGCATACCTACAGGATTACAACAACAGATCCTTTGTACTTGTTGTCTGTGTTGTTGCATGAGTGCCATTACACATCCTTTTGCTCACATCACCTACCTAAGTAACAGTGTTCCTGTGTGTGTGTGTTTGTATGCTGCCTCATATAAGGGTAGTAAATATTTGTACGCGGTGATCTGCCATTCTAACTGAAATGAAAATAGATCCTATTTCGTTTTCTTGTTAAGGGTAAGGGTAGCTGCTTGTAACCAATGGATGGCTATGTACACTTACCTGAATTTATGGCGGGCAAATTCTCGTTAATGTTTGCGTTTTCGAGGTCTTTGAAATGGGAGATCAACCGTGCAAATATGAATACAATTTTTCTATTGTTCGATTAGATTAGCAAACAGCAGTTGGTTGGATTTTTTTTGTAAAACCAACAGCAACAAATATAACTGATGCAAAACATATTTCCGCGCCATTTTTGAAAAGTGTTGCCAGATACAAATGAGGAGATACTGAAAGGAGAGTAGTATACACATTTATTTGGTGTGGGCAAAATTAGAAGGAACTTAGTGGAATAATTTATTTCTTATTCGAAGATCTGTATACCGCTGTCATAAGATGGAGGATGTTTTCATTATGGCATTCCTTTTGCAATCGAAGCTCATAATGTATATTTTTATTATTTATGAGAATAAAGTTCTATGTAGATTTAGACATGCCCGTCCATCCGCCTGTTAAAACCTCGACAGAGATAGCATTATTTAAGATAGAACTTTACATTTTGATACATACATTGCTATTAGTCCTAAGATTTTGATATTAAAAACGCCAAAACTTTGATCCACGTTTTTGGTTTAGCTTTCATATTACTAAAACGCAGCAATGTTCGATATTTTGAAGGTGGCAAATGTGATCAAACGAAATTTCTGAAATTTGACATTTCGAGTCCTTGAAGCGCAAAAAATTTAGATTAGGAAGCAACAATTGGTTGGTCGCGCCATTTTCGAAAAGTGTTGCCAGATAAAAAACATAGATAGTGAAATGAGAAAATTTAACGAGAGTCTTGTGTGTATTTCTTGGTGGAAGTGAAAATAGAAGAGAAATCAGTCTAAATAAAAATATAATATAAGAGAAACTGAGAATTCACCGTAGGAAACGACTTAAGACAAGATAAGGCAGGGAACAAGTATCTAATTATGGTAACTAGTTCCCTTGTGGACTATCGGTCCACTCCCTCTGATACCTCCCATACAGGTGCTAGGTCTATATGCGGGTTATAGTTCATGTATAGTTCATTATCGAACCTTACGTTCTAGCTTTATCTCGATATCCTCCGCAGGTTAAATGATTACGACAGACTCTTAGAACCAAACCCAAAACGTGGAACAAATTAGATAACTATTTTAATATAAAAAAGGGGGTTATATGGGGACTACCCCAAAAAGGGGGCTAAATTACAGCCAATTCGGTGGAAAAATACGGCCAAAACCCCCAAAATACTGAAAATTAGGAGTTACCGTTATATGGGGTCTACCAGAAAAAGTGGACCTATATTTATAATTTTTTGTGGAGACATTTAGTACCCAATAAGAACACAATGTACCAAATTTCAGCGAATTCGGTTGAAAAACACGCTCAACAACCCCAAAATACCGAAAATTGGGGGGTACCCTTATATGGGAGCTATGCCTAAACGTGGACCGATATATCCCATCTTCGAACTTGACCTGCCTGCAGACAAAAGACAACCCTACGCAAAATTTCAGCACCCTATCTCAATTCCTTCGGAAGATATTGTGATTACAACAGACGGACGGGCGGACAGACGGACATGGCTAGATCGTCTTAGAATTTTACCCTGATCAAGAATATATATACTTTATGGGGTCGGAAATGAATATTTCGATGTGTTACAAACGGAATTAATATACCCTCCATACTATGGTGGAGGGTATAAAAAAGGGGGTTATATGGGGACTACCCCAAAAAGGGGGCGAATATAAATAATTTTTGGTAGGGAGATTTGTTACCATATACGACTACAAATTCCAAATTGCAGCGAATTCGGTTGAAAAACGCGCTCAAGAACCCCAAAATACCGAATATTGGGGGTACCCTTATATGGGAGCTACCCGAAATAATGGACCTATATTCATAATATTTTGTGGAGATATTTGGTACCTATTAAGAACTCAAAGTACTAAATTACAGCCAATTCGGTGGAAAAATACGACCAAAACCCCCAAAATACTGAAAATTAGGAGGTACCGTTATATGGGGTCTACCAGAAAAAGTGGACCTATATTTATCATTTTTTGTGGAGACATTTAGTACCCAATAAGAACACAATGTACCAAATTTCAGCGAATTCGGTTGAAAAACGCGCTCAACAACCCCAAAGTACCGAAAATTGGGGGGTACCCTTATATGGGAGCTATGCCTAAACGTGGACCGATATATCCCATCTTGGAACTTGACCTGCCTGCAGACAAAAGACAACCCTACGCAAAATTTCAGCACCCTATCTCAATTCCTTCGGAAGATATCGTGATTACAACAGACGGACGGGCGGACAGACGGACATGGCTAGATCGTCTTAGAATTTTACCCTGATCAAGAATATATATACTTTATGGGGTCGGAAATGAATATTTCGATGTGTTACAAACGGAATTAATATACCCTCCATACTATGGTGGAGGGTATAAAAAAGGGGGACTACCCCAAAAAGGGGGCGAATATAAATAATTTTTGGTAGGGAGATTTGTTACCATATACGACTACAAATTCCAAATTGCACCGAATTCGGTTGAAAAACGCGCTCAACAACCCCAAAGTACCGAAAATTGGGGGGTACCCTTATATGGGAGCTATGCCTAAACGGACCGATATATCCCATCTTCGAACTTGACCTACCTGCAGACAAAAGACAACCCTATGCAGAATTTCAGCACCCTATCTCAATTCCTTCGGAAGATAGCGTGATTACAACAGACGGACGGACATGGCTAGATCGTCTTAGAATTTTACCCTGATCAAGAATATATATACTTTATAGGGTCGGAAATGAATATTTCGATGTGTTACAAACGGAATGACAAAATTAATATACTCTCCATACTATGTTGGAGGGTATAAAAAATTAGACTTCGCAATTGTTTAGCATTTACACAAATTTCTGTTGAAAATGCGGCTGGTTCCTTCAGAATATGCAAATTGTGGAGGGTAGTAAGAAAGTATTTTTAAGCGTTGCCAACATATACCAAATATTGGTACAAAAATACAAGGTAGGACAACTTGAGGTGGTGAATAACAAAAAAGCAACACTGTAGGTAGTGGCTTCTAAAGCCAAAAATAAAATAAAAAATTTAAAAACATTAACGCGAAAAATGAATGAAAGGTTATGACTTCTTCTCAAAATCCAGTAGGGAATACCATGAAATATTTGTTTCATGCATAACAATGTAATTAATCATTTTAAATCATTTTCATTTCATTAGAATTTATTTGACATGACATTCAAAACAATACAAACACATACACAAAATGTATATTTTGATTTGAAAGAACGAGCCACATTGAGAAAAAATTTAATCAGCTGGTAGCTGGGTATACCCAACCTTGTAATAATTATACCATGGCCACTACTCCTAAGATGGTTTGTCAGGGTCTCAATATTAAGTCATTCGTGTTCTCAGAGGATTAATATACTGTTTCCCTACCATTTTTAGAATTTTGAAAGTCTTATTTGTAATTTCCATCTTAAATGTAGAGTATTAAAAAAAATTGGCTATGAATTTTAACTCTTTGAGACCCGATTTTTTTTGCACAGATTTAATGTAACTATCCTAAATGGGATATGAACAAAATTTAACGTCGCTACATCCCTGCATTCGGAGATACAGTACCTTCTTTCCGAAAAATAAAAGTCCAATATCAACAAAGGAAAATGCAATATCGACGAAAAATCACTTTTAATTATCCTTTGGGTTCTTTTTTACAAAACTCAACAACAATTTGGATGGTACATTGCGAATACGAAGCGATTTAAATAATTTTGACTGTATACACAAATTGGTACTGTACACATTTTTTGCACTCATCTACGTATTGAATAACAAATAACTTGACCAAAAATTTGATTTTTTTATATTTTTCTTTTGATATGTGTCGTCAATAATCAGACAGACAAAAATATACATTTAGTATCCACCTATTATATAAGCTCTACAACATTTTGTTGCCTATGGGCAACAAAGGGTTAAAATCGTGTAAATAGGGTTGGCAACACTACACGTAGTTCTACCACTAGTGGTGGAAAACTGAACTACAGTTTATGGTGCCAAATCGTATTTAAAAGTTGTCCTTGGATTATGTTTATGCCAGGATAATGTTATAAATCTATGATATGCAGGTGGCGCTATATACGACAATGCAACATCCTGCGAAGGCTTGTTTCCATATTAAATAAAAAATCTTGCCATTTTTGAAGACCACACTTTCTGCCGAAGTTCTCATTTTGTCTTTTGTATGTAGGAATCACATTCGATTGATTTTAAATTGAAAATTATTACAATTTATTTCAATTGGACATGATAAGAAAGTGATGGAGGACTGGATTAATGGGAACGCACATGAAGACAGCCACACAATGTATATATGTACGTATGAAGAATTAGAATATCAATGCTTGCAGCTCTGAATAGATAAATAGAGATTATATGTTTATCAACATAGTCATGCTTAACGATAGATTTATGATTATAATAATACGATCGGATGTTTGTCGTGTGTGTCCTTTTTTATGCTTTACCAGGTATTTGAACTCTCACACAAGTAATACCGTCATAAAAGAATCGTTTCACTTTGGCAGCGACCTTTACGATTGGTATACATTGTGGTGAGTTTTAAAACTGGGAATTCCCCAATTTATGGATGTGCGGTGGACAGGTCCTTGAAATCGAAAGAACAACTTGTTGTGTTGGCATATTGGATTTTGAAATGAATTCCTATGAAATGTTGAATGTGCATTTTGTTGCTTCTTTTGTTTTTGGTTGCAATATTCTTGTAAGGATTAGAATGTATAGATGTATGTATGCTAAAACTCGAACAGACATTTTTTGTTTTTATTTTATGACATCCTTGACTGAAACACTTATTGTTGTTACAGTGTCAATATACGTGATTATGTGTTCCTTAAAATTTCATGGTGTATGGGGATTAATTATTGGCCTGGTGGCGAGTATTCATCTCTTCGTATCGCTTCAGTACGTTAGTTATTATTTTTTTAATGTTATTTTATATTGCAGATATCCCTAAGAAAAGATACTAGAGATAACGTACTGCACTTAGTCTTCAGTATACCCTTGATATTGTCAATGGCAGTCCTCCATAGGAGCAAATGTTATAGAGCACACCAAGCCAATCACAATTCATCCCCAACATTTCGTTATAAAAAGGCTGGCATGTGTATTTGATTTGACACAATAAAAACAAGAGCAAAGCCAGCCAAGGTTATCATAAAATAAAACAATACTTTCATAAATAACAGAAATGCTGTTTATAATTCTCAACAAAAATCTTCTAATCCTTACAAGACTTTTGCAAACAAGATTACTTATACGAAGTCACACATGCAACGCTTCTTAGGAATTCTATTCAAAATCCAACATGCCAACGATACAAGTTCCTCTTCAGAATTGAAAAATATTGACCTGGCCTTATAATAGCAACAACCAAACGCATTGCACTGCACATGTACTATGTGTCCTTAAAATGGGGAATTCCCAGTCGTAAAACGTGCCGCATATTTATTGCCAAAGTGAATACTTTCTGCGAAGATCATAAAACTCTTATTTTATGGTCACACACTCATCCGATCGAATTATATTAATCATAGATCTTATCCTACAATCTTCAGTATGACTATGTAGCTAAATACAAAATCCTTCTATTCAAAGATAGATATATTGTTATTATAATTCTACATACATTAGGTATATAATACAGTAGATATCAGATATAAGCACATCTCATATAAGAAAAATTCGGATATAAGAAAGATTATCAAAAACACCGAGCCTTTTTACATCTTTCAGTGTAAAAATTGCTTCATATAAGAAAAACGCGAATAAGAAAAACACTGATATAAGAAATGTTTGTCAAACACCAAAGTTGACAAAAGTATTTGAAAACGTTTTATATAAGAAAATATTTAAGATTGTTGGCCACACAGAATATATTTAATATTGTTAGTCAAACTATGAACTGATTTTAATTTTGTTATTTTTCTTTATTTACATTTTTAGTTTTTAAGACACTGAATTTTTTCTTGCCAAACTGTGATTTAATTTCTTAACTTTGTACTTTTATATACTGAATTGTTTTATTTAATAAAATATTGTTCTTTAAACAAGCTTTTCATTTAAACATTTTACTTTAAAAAATATATTCGTATAAGAAATAGATTTCCTATATGCGCATGTACTCTTATAAGGAACAACTTTCTTATATCTAATAATTCCATATAAGAAAAAAAACGCATATAAGAAAGAAACCTCTGACTTTTTTCGAGTTTCTTATATCCGATATCTACTGTAATATCTTTACGTTAAATTCGCACTTTCTTCTTATTACGTCTAATTGGAATATATTGAGCAATTCAAAAATGGATATTCTAAAGTATTATATAGATGTAAGGCCTTATTTAGTCTTTATCTTTTTTAATGCCTCACCTAATTTCAGAACATACCAGAAAATGGACCAGTACCGACAATTGTTCCAAGCGATTGTTGTAACCTATAATGCACAAGAAATACATATTTTGGCAATTTTAATGGATATTTTTACTAAAATCTCAAAACCCAAATCGTGGTTCGATATTGATTGTGCTTAGTAGGGTGTAATATGTATATAAAATCCTCAAAATACTGAAATTAAGAGGGCAAAGATATATATGGGGCTATACCTAAAGGTTGACCAATATTGATTATTATTATGTGATGGGCTATGCCTAATTGAGAACCGATAAGCTCAATTTCGAACCCAATATTTTAGTTTTGTATATCAATTGGTATTTAATAATATCGTGCAAACGGACTATCATATTTGAACCAAACTTTGCACAACCTATTATCTTTATTAAGCCTAGATCAAGTTTAAAGATGGGACCCATTGGTCCACTCCTTCTTGTACTTCCCCCGCAAAGGGTCAACATTTTCAGAATTTATAAATCCAATATCAGGCGGATGGAATGTCCGATTTGAAACAAACTTTGCACAACCTATTATCTTTTTATACCCTTCACCACACTGTGGTACAGGGTATTATGTCTTTGTGCATATGTTTGTAACAGGCAAAAGGAAACAAGATAGACACATGGTTCCTTTTGAGAATATGCACAGAATCACTTTTTTAGTCGATTTATGCATGTCCGTCCGTCCGTCTGTCTGTCCATGTTAAATTGTAAACAAAGTACAGGTCGCATTTATTATCCGAATTGGATGAAATTTGGCATACTTCACTTATTTGGCCCAAGGACGAACCCTATTGAAATTGGGAAAAATCGGTTCAGATTTAGATATAGCTCCCATATATATTTTCGTCCGATTTAAGGTAAATGGTGCACCAAAGTCCCTATATATCTTTCGGTTTTTACGAAATTTGGCACAGAGTACTTAATTAAGCTTAGAATGATGTGTGCTAAGTTTCGTGAAAATCGGTTCAAATTTAGATATAGCTCCCATATATATTTTCGTCCGATTTAAGGTAAATGGTGCACCAAAGCCCCTAAATATCTTTCGATTTGCACGAAATTTGGCATAATGTATTGAATTAAGCCTAGAGTGATATCTACTAAGTTTCGATTTCCGATTTCATGTAAATGCCGCACCAAATTCCCTATATATCCTACGATTTGCACAAAATTTGGCACCAAGGAACCAATTGGCTGATAGGAACAAAACGTTCTGAAATTAGTATAACCTAAGCTGTGACAAGTTTGTTTGAAATCGCTTTATATTTGGATAGAGCTTCCATATATATTTTCGCCCGATTTCAAGTAAATTGGGCATCAAACTCCTCATGTTAGTCAGATTGACATCAAATTTTGCACAACGTACAAAATTGAGCATAAAATTACGTAGTTCCGTTTTCTAGAAGTACAGACATAGTCCAACGGATGACCTATTTCTATTTGTTTGAAGTCGATTTACATATTTTTGTCCCATTGTAACAAACGAATGACATGTTTATGGATAGATCTAGGTAGATTCACATTTAGATAAATATCACATTTTTTATTTCATCCAATTTCATGTTAATAGTCCTGTTTAATATGCCCATAGTGGTGAAGGGTATCATATAGTCGGCCCCGTCCGACTTTACTACTTTTCTTACTGGTTTTATTAAGCCTAGGCACCTTCCCCACAAAGGTTATATGGGGACTATCCCAAAAAGGGGGTGAATGTTAATAATTTTTGGTAGGGAGATTTGTTGGCATATACGACTACAAAATACCAATTTACATCGAATTCGGTTGAAAAAAAAACGCTCAAAACCCCCAAAATACCGAAAATTGGTGGTACCCTTATATGGGGGTGAGATTTGGTACCTATTAAGAACTTAAAATACTAAATTACAGCCAATTCGGTGGAAAAAAGATCAAAACCACAAAATCCTGAAAATTAGGGGGTACCGTTATATAGGGGCTACGAATTCAGATGAAGAACTAGTTAAAAAAACACAAAATTCCGAAAATTGAGGAGTACCCTTATATGGGAGCTATGCCTAAACGTGGACCGATATATCCCATCTTCGAACTTGACAAAATACAACCCTATGCAATACAACCCTATTTCAGCACCCTATCTCAATTCCTCGGACATGTATATCCGAAAAAATTAATCTATACTCATAATTTTTTGTGGAGAGAAAATATAGAAAAACATATGTTCTTTGAAATTATAGTGTAAATTTTAAGAAATTGTTAATTTTTCAGCTGCTGACATTTGTTAGTTAATTATTTTTCATTAAAATTTATATTTTGACAAGTAAAGAGTTGCCATTTTGATACTTTTATGAGAAGTGATGCATTTTTTTGGCGCAAAAGCAGGGTTGTGTTTAAAGTTTCGTCGATTAGCAGAGGATTTCGAACAATTCCAATTTCTGCTCAAATCAAAAGTCTGTAGGTACTCTGTCTAACACGCTTTTAAGTTGTATGAATTTTACGAATTGTGTATAAAGAGCTGGCAACACTATAATTATTTTTACCACTGGTGGTGGAAAACTAAACTATAATATATGTTGCCCAATTTTATTGTCCTTGCATTATGTCTGTGCTAAGATAAATTTGTATCAGCACACCATCCTGCGAAGACCATACTAAAAAAAAAAGTATTTTCTAATTTGAAGAACATATTTTTTAGAAGGTTTCATTTTGTGTGTTTATATGTAGAAATCGCTTTCGATCGACTCTGAATTGGAAAATATAATTACCGCTTATGGTCTTGTGTAAATAGAATATCATTTTAAAAAATTACAATATATTTCAATGATAAGAAGACGATGCAGGTTTGGATTAAATGGGAAGGCACATAACGATCAAATAATTGTATACCTTAAAATCATGAACATTGAAATATAAAAAATTATAATACCCATATATATAGCTATGAATAGATTTATAGAGATTATATGTTTAGCAACATAGTCATGCTTAAGGTTGTAAGGACAGATTTATGATTATAATAATATGATAGGATGCTTGTCGTGTATGTCCTTTTTACGGTTTAGCAGGTATTTAAATTCTCACACAACTGATACCGTCATAAAAGAACATTTTTCGTTAACTTCGTAGAATCGTCTTACGTTGGAAGCGACCATTTCGCATGGTACGAATTGTGATGAGTTTTACAACTGGGAATTCCCCAATTTAAGGATGTGCAGTGCAGTATATTTGGGTAGGTCTTTGAAATAAAGCGAACAACTTGTTGTGTTGGCATATTGGATTTTGAAAAGAATTCCTATGAAATGTTGAATGTGTGTTTTGTTGCTGTTTTCGTTTTCTTGTAAGGATTAAAATGTATATAGTAAGGAGTATGTATGCTAGAAATATGTTTGTTTTTATTTTATGGCATCCTTGACTGAAACACTTATTGTTGTTATAGTATCACAACACATGATTATGTGTTGCTTAAATCCTTCACGGTGTATGGGGATTAATTATTGGCGTGGTGGCGAGTAGTTATCTCTTCATCGAAGAGATGACTATTGCAAAGTATTTTTATATTGTCGATAGATCTAACGCCAATATAGTTAGTGCTAAACGGCTGAACTTAGTCTACCGTATCGTATACCCTTGATTTTGTCAATTGCTGTCGCCCTTACGAATTAATTTTATAAATCACGATTAATCTCCTACACGGAAGACATATATATTTGATTTAAGCCAATAACAACAAGTGTAATGCCAACCAAGGGTATCATAAAATAAGAATATAAAGCATTCATAAATAGTAGAAAAACAATTTATTATTCACAGCAATATCCCATAATCCTAACAAGATAACTGCATACAAGAATACTTAAGCGAAACCACACGTACAACTCTTCCTAGGAATTCTATTCAAAATCCAATATGCCAACGATACAAGTTCATCTTTAGAATTGAAAGACAAAGACCTGGACAACTAACATGCAATAACCAAATGTATTGTTCTGCAGATGTACTGTGTGTCCTAACAATGGGGAATTCCCAGTCGTAAAACTTGCTACAAATTCCTACTATGCAAAATGGTTGATGCCAAGAAGCACACATTCTGCGAAGTTAATAAAACTCTTCTTTTATGGCCACACACACAGAGAGACTATATACCTGCGCAATCTTAAAATGGACAACTAACATCCGATCGAATTATTCTAATTTTAGATCTTATCCTACAGTCTTGAGTATGACTACACAAAGGTAGATGTAATTCTACATACAAAAGGGAGATAATTCCTTATCAACGTTCTTCTTCTTATCATATCCAATTGGAATATTTTGAACAAGATAAAAAGTGGAACATCTGATGTGGTATTACGTAGACTAACCTGTAAGCCGAGAATAAATCGACCTTGGACAAATATTATACAAAAACGTATAGTTTTCAAAACATATATTCATGATACAATTATAAAAGGCAACAGCAAATCCCAGCTGAACGATTCCAACGTAAGACCCGTGTCAATATGAATATGACAAATTATATTTTTAAAACCAGTGAGCGGAGCAGTATAGTCGGACGGGGCCGACCATATGATACCCTACACAAACTCTCTGCGGTTCTATATTCTGAGCCTGGACAATATTTCGAGATATTTGCACCCTTTTTACCGATTATAGATCAACAACTTCACTTTCTAACCCTGGCATATTTTCCATTTTTTTCTTGAAGTGAATTTTTGCGCCGTAAAATAAAAAAATTTTCACTTTAGGTTTGGTTTTATTTGACCCTCGGAATATTGACCGATCATCATCTAAACAGCCGCTCTAAGTATTTAGTCAGATCCCCTTCACCTTGTAAAATATGTGATGTTCTGCATATAATAATTGCCTCTAGAGCGACTAGAAAATCTGACAAAATTACAGTTTTCGGTTCATTGCACCCCCTGAGTGAAATCTCAACTTCACCGAAAACTATAGGCGTCGTGCTTGACCATAATGTACATGTACAATTTCAAAGCTATCAGCGCGACATTTCCGTCCTCTAATGAAGTAATAGTAATACTATGCATATAGTCACCTTTACCTAATTACGTATAACTCCCACATCAGAGTACATGCAGCCATAAGTTTGGTATCAATTTGATGGTCAACAACTCCTCTTGAATACACTATTAACTTCTCGGCTCTATGTCCTTACCTAATTACGTATAACTCCCACATCAGAGTACATGCAGCCATAAGTTTGGTATCAATTTGATGGTCAACAACTCCTCTTGAATACACTATTAACTTCTCGGCTCTATGTCCTTCTGGAGTAAGTATATACGCCCCAGAATAAAAATTTTGTAATTTTTCACACAAAAGTCAGGGTCCATTTGACCCGGTAAATATTGACCGATCTTTATCAAAGCAGGAATGCTTATACTTTGGCACGATCCTCTTCTCCATGTAAATTTTCACGATGTTCGGACCATAACTGCGGCCTCTGGAGCGACCAGAAAAACCGACAAAAATTAAGTATTTGGTCCATTTCATCCCTTAAATATTAACCGATCTTTACCAAAAACAATAGGGGTCTTCATTGGGCCGAACCTATCCTCCATGCAAAATTTGGTGAAGATTGGTCCATAACTGTAGCCTGTATCGTGTTTACAAATTATAATGGACAGACGGACGGACGGACACACATGTCTAGATCGACTCAGCTAGTCGAGATATGACGATCGGTATACTTAAAGGTGGGTCTAGGACCAATATTTCGCGGCGTTACAAACTCTTGGGCCTGAACAAAGCTATAATACCCTGACAACATAGTTGTGTAGGGTATAATGACTCAACAGAAAAATTTGATACGCATAAAATTCGAAATTGTTCTATATTAAATGTCCTTCCTCATTCAATTTACTCACTTACTTATTGGAGATGCCAACAATTTGTTTTATATTTCAATAAGTGAATATGTCGTTATAATTGGCCGGCCCTAATTTTTACTCTCCACCATGTACACAACAGATGGTCAGGTCAGTCGAGACCTATATAGGGTCGCCATGTCATTGTAAATTGTCTGTAAGTAGGTTGTTTATGCTTATGTTGAAAAACTGGGACAGGAACTTCTATATAACGAAACATATATTCTCGATCAGAAAAGATCGAATTTCGATTCAAATGTCGATTTAAGCATATTTGTATGTCTGACCGTCTGTCTGTTTAAATCACTATAGAGCTTGCAATATTTAAGATGGAGCTTTGAAATTTTGCACAGACATTTCTAGTACTCCTAGGATGTGTGGAATTGCAAATAATTTTGTTGGGTTATATGGGAGCTATGCCTTAACGTAGCCCATCTTCAGACTCTATGCAAAATCGTTTATCTCAATTCTTTTAGAGGCTAGAGTGATTACAACAGACAGATTTATATTTCGAAATCGTCATAGAATTTTACGCTAATTAGGAATATATATACTTCGTAGGGTTGGAAACGATTACTTCGATGAGTTACAAACGGAAAAACAAACTTATAAAACTGCAAACTAAAAAAAACTGCAACAAACTCAAACGTCATAATTTTTACATTTTTTTTAATTGTATTGATTGAAAGGAAAAAATGTCGGAAATACCATCAATTTTTAGAATAAGTTTAGATTTGTTCGAATTGGTCATCTTTGGCACGAATTATGGTGTTCAAACGACCAATGAAACCGTCACACGCTGCCCGAATGTTGCTCTGCGGTACTTTAGTCCATTCCCGGCGAAGCGCTTGCTTGAGTTGATCGACACTTTGCCAAACTTGTTTTCCAAAATACGGATATACTCCTTTGAGTCTGGGTACCACCGGATTGGTATCCGGAGATTTTGGTGGCCATTGTGCGCTGGAAATGAAGCGAGGAACCTCATTTTGTAACCATTCTTGGGTGGTGCGTGCTGAGTGCGATGGTGTTGCGCCCTGTTGGAATGTCCAAGGTCTGCGGCCAAAATGATTGTCAAAGGCTTTAATACACCCTCCAGAATATTTTCGCGATAATATTCGGCATTTATTCCGATGCCACGGTCGATTAATATGAGCGTAGAGCGACCATCGGCTGTTAAGGCTGCCTACAACATTACCATGACCGGCGCTTGAGTTCTGGTGCACATTTTCAACTGACCTCTTTGGAAAATAAACACGATCATTTTGTTTGTTTACAAAATGCTGGACAACGATTTTTTTCTGATAGGAGAAAACCAAATTCGCAGTTCACCACTTTCGGCCAAGCGAAGCAACTCTTTAGCTCTTTTGAGTCTTTTTTTGTACCCTCCACCATAGTATGGAGGGTATATTAATTTTGTTTTTCCGTTTGTAACTCATCGAAATAATCATTTCCGACCCTATAAAGTACATATATTCTTGATCAGCGTAAAATGCAATGACGATATAGCGATGTCTCTCCACAAAAAAAATACTGAATTAAGTCTAGAAAGACGTGTGCTAAGTTTTGTGAAAATCGGTTCAGTTTTAGATATATTTTCGTCCGATTTAATGTTAATGGTCCACCAAAGCCCCTATATATATTTCGATTTGCACGAAATTTGGCACAGCGTAATGTATTAGGTATTGAATGATGTGTGTTAAGTTTCCTCAAAATTGGTTCTGATTTATATATAGCTCCCATATATATTTTCGTACGATTCAATGCACCAAAGTCCCTATATATCGATTAGTATAAGTTATGTTGTTTTGTGTAACTTAAATGGCCTATTTGGCATTGTTACTATGCTTAATAAATGAAAAATAAATTAAATATATCTATCGATTTGCATGAAATTTGGCACATCGTAATGAATTAGGTCTAGAATGATGTGTGTTAACCCATTAACGGCCGGAACCATTTAAAACTCAAAATCTTTAAATTAATTAATTTATTTTAATTAAGACAAACACAAGGAACATAAAAAGTATGAGAAGAGAAACCAAAAATATATTTATGTGTGTTCTTGAACCTGTACCCAAGCGGGTACAATGGCCTAATACATGCTCATTATTTGAGAGTGTGAAAATTTTTGAAACACTCCTTTTCCACACAAAGTGCCACGTCACATCGCTCACATATCCATGTTATTATGTTATGACATAGACGACAGCGTAATGGATTTGTGATTCTCTTGGGGAAATGGTGTTCAGCAGTAGTTACTATACATTTTGACCATTTTGGACATGTTCCACTTTGTTTTGAAGACTTTATTCTGCGTCTTAGCTATTCAAGTGGTATATCGTCTTCACTATCGCAACTAAAAAAATATTTCAATTTCCCCCGGAACATCTGCTGGCATAACGTTACTGTCACTATTCTCACCGAGACCTTCGTCTTCATCAGTAACACAACCCGGATCAGGTGGAATAATAGCAATATCAAAATTGGTACGGTTTGGGCAATTTTCAAGGAAATCTAAAGCTCTGTCCAACTTTTTAAAACGTCTACCATAAAATCTTGAAGTTTTGATGGTTACAAATACCATTTCAATGCAATGATAAATCTAAGGAAAATGTACACACCATTAGGCATTGTACTCAAGCGAATACACTAATTTTGTAACTCACCTTATGATCTCAAAAATATTTTTTTTTGTTCCAATTCTTTATAATTATGAAAACACAATTATTATTCTTTAAAAATCTGAAAGAAACACTTTCTGTTAAATAACACACAAATCACAACAACGCTAATTTGTCACTGACCTACGCAAAATGCGAAAAACTAGCATAGACGTGTGAAATAACAATATTTCGAATAACGGTATTTTTTATACCCTACACAACTATGTTGTCAGGGTATTATAGCTTTGTGCAGCCCCAAATGTTTGTAACGCCGCGAAATATTGGTCCTAGACCCACCTTTAAGTATACCGATCGTCATATCTCGACTAGCTGAGTCGATCTAGACATGTGTGTCCGACCGTCCGTCCGTCTGTCCATTATAATTTGTAAACACGATACAGGCCACAGTTATGGAACAATCTTCACGAAATTTTGCATGTAGGATGGGTTCTGGCCAATGAAGACCCCTATTGTTTTTGGAAAAGATCGGTTAATATTTAGGGGATGAAATGGACCAAATACTAAATTTTTGTCGGTTTTTCTGGTCGATCCAGAGGCCGCAATTATGGCCCAAACACCGCGAATTTTTGCATGGAGAAGGGGATCGGGCCAGAGATTAAGCATGCATGTTTTGATAAAGATTGGTCAATATTTAGCGGGTCAAATGGACCCTGACTTTTGTGTGAAAAATGAGAAAATTTGTATTCTATGGCATATATATTAACTCCTGGAGGATGTAAACCCCAGGAGTTGATAGCATATCCAAGAGGAGTGGTTGGCCTTTAAATTGATTCTAAATATAGTGATGTATCTACTCAGATGTGGGAGTTACAGTCAAATATTTACAGGTGCTTATGTATTCAGATATTATTTAGTAACCCATTACCACATTAGAGTGAGAAATATCGCGCTGATGGCTTTGAAATTTTTCATGAAGTTCCAGTTATGGTCAAGAACAACGCCTATAATTTTCGGTGATGATCAGATTAAAATTTTGGGATGAAATGGACCGAAAACATAATTTTTTGTGTGTTTTCGAGTAGAGTATAATCCGAAAATAACAACACACCCACCGTGAAGGTAATCTGGACAAGTAATTAGAAGGACTGTACTGAATATTCGAAAAAGGAGGTGTTGTTAACCTTTAATCGGACAAGAGGGGGCAAATATCACGAAATATTACTCAGACTCGGAATAAACATCCTCAGAAAGTTAGAGTTCGTGGTAGTTGTGTAGGGTATCTTATGGTCGGCCCCGTCCGACTATACTGCTCCGCTCACTGGTTTAATACTTGGTTTACTTACTTTTGTTAAGCACAGTGTGTATTGTGTTACTGCAAAATAAACTTTGACAAAAATCTCGTCTGTTACAATTTACGATTATTCGAATACTTCTGTTATTCTGTAATCAAGTAGGTACAATGGCAACGAATGGGTTAAGTTTCCTGAAATCGGTCCAGATTTAGATATAGCTTTCATATCTGAAGAAATTTAGTATCGGTTGCAGAATGACATGTATATGGATCCAATTGCATTTTACTGATCCTTTAAAAATGCAAAGTCTGTTAGGATTCAACTGCTGAATATACCCAAAGTGGTGAAGGGTATCATATAGTCAGCCCCGCCCGACTTTACTGCTTTCCTTACTGGTTTATATTAAAATAGTTATCTGATTTGTTCCGCGTTTTGAGTTTGGTTCTAAGACTCTGTTGTAATCATTTCACCTGCGGAGGATAGCGAGTTAAAAAGTTAGTTAAATGAGAACCCAATGTACCACATTTTAGCGAATTCGGTTGAAAAACGCGCTTGAAAAATGCTAGTTTTCCTCAAGGTCTTCAAAATAGTGATTTTTTAGATTAGATTTTTTTAGCTAAATCAGAAAAATCGTTGATTTTATACATTAATTCGTTGATTTTATCCGTTGTTAAAATACTCTTGTGCGTTGTCTTGATGAAAAACAATTTTTTGGTGTTGTAAGCCAGGGCGTTTTTCTCGAATTTGTACATTTAAGGGAACACCCCATTATCGTTTTCAAAAAATTTAATTTTGTATTATGATTTAATTCAAACCTACACTAATTCAAGAATGTCCCTATAAATTTTCATGTGAAAATCTCAACAATTTTTGAAGACATAGTCGATTTATTGTGTTAAGCTTCATTTACACCATAGGAGGTTTCTTCAAAATTTGTCTTCAAAATGCTTGAAACTCGTGTAAACAGTTAAATTTCTTCAAAATTTATTGAACAAAACTTTTGAAGATTTTATTGATGCCGTGTAAATAGGCATCAAAATTGCATCTGGCAAAATAATCAAAACAACTGTTCAAAGTCAATATTTTCAATATAAAACCAGTGAGCGGAGCAGTATAGTCGGACGGGGCCGACCATATGATACCCTACACAACTTCCACGAAACTATAACTTTCTGTGGTTCTATATTCTGAGCTTGGGCAATATTTCGCGATATTTGCACCCTCTTGACCGACTAGAGGTCAACAAATATTACAAATATTCAGTACAACCCTTCTAATCAATTGTCCAGATTCCCTTCACCGTGGGTTGTGTTGTGATGTTCGGCTTGTGGCCTATAGATCGACTCGAAAAAAACACCAAAAAATAAGTTTTCGGTCCACTTCATCCGAAAAATTATTATCTGATCATCACCTAACATTTTAGGTGGTGTCCTTGACCATAACTGGAACCTCATGGAACATTTCAAAGCGATCAGCGCTATATTTCCGCCCTCCAGTGTGGTAATGGGTTACTAAATTATATATGATAAATATTTATGTGTAAATATGTTTGTGTAAGTCCCGCATCCGAGTACATACGACAATATAATTGGTATCAATTTAAAGGTCAACCACTTCTCTTGAACATACTATCAACTTCTCGGATCTAGGACCTTCAGGAGCAAATATATACCACATAGAATACAAATTTTGTAATTTTTCACACAAAAGTCAGGGTCCAATTGACCCGCTAAATATTGACCAATCTTTATCAAAACAGGCATGCTTATTCTTTGGCCCGATCCTCTACTCCATGCAAAATTTCACGATGTTTGGGCCATTATTACGGCCTCTGGAGCGACCAGAAAAACCGACAAAAATTTAGTATTTGGTCCATTTCATCCCCTAAATATTAACCGACCTTTCCCAAAAACAATAGGGGTCTTCATTGGCCAGAACCCATCCTACATGCAAAATTTCGTGAAGATTGGTCCATAACTCTGGTCTGTATCGTGTTTACAAATTATAATAGACAGACGGACGGACGGACGGACACACATGTCTAGATCGACTCAGCTAGTCGAGATATGACGATCGGTATAATTAAAGGTGGGTCTAGGACCAATATTTCGCGGCGTTACAAACTTTTGGGGCTGCACAAAGCTATAATACCCTGACAACATAGTTGTGTAGGGTATAAAAATACCAATAGTTTAGCTTCAAACTTGATCAAACTTTGATCAAAATATTTTGAAATATATTGAAAGAATATTTTGATCAAATTTTTGAAACGTGTAAATAGGACTTTAGCTTCAGGTGACAACAAGAGGGATTCTCAAACTTTAAACGCGTTTTTCTCCAAACAGCGTTTTTGCGAATGGCGGGCACGATAACTAAAAAACATTTTGATCAAACTTTGATCAAAATATTTTGAAATATATTGAAAGAATATTTTGATCAAATTTTTGAAACGTGTAAATAGGACTTTAGCATCAGGTGACAACAAGAGGGATTCTCAAACTTTAAACGCGCTTTTCTCCAAACAGCGTTTTTGCGAATGGCGGGCACGATAACTCAAAAACTAATAACCCAATCGATTTCAAATTTTGGGACGATTCTCTGTGAGTGTATAGCTATCGTATGAACTAGGATAAAGCCAATCGGTGAAGAAGTTCCCTTAATTGATCTAAAAGATTGCAATAGAACTATGAATTTTTATACCCTTCACCACTCTGTGGTACAGGGTATTATGTCTTTGTGCATATGTGTGTAACAGGCAAAAGGAAACGAGATAGACACATGGTTCCTTTTGAGAATATGCATAGAATCACTTTCTGAGTCGATTTATGCATGTCCGTCCGTCCGTCTGTAGATGTTAAATTGTAAACAAAGTACAGGTCGCATTTATGATCCGATTTGAATGAAATTTGCCACAGGTCACTTATTTGGCCCA
The DNA here is from genome assembly GCF_032173495.1 of Musca vetustissima. Classification (NCBI taxonomy): domain Eukaryota; kingdom Metazoa; phylum Arthropoda; class Insecta; order Diptera; family Muscidae; genus Musca; species Musca vetustissima. The sequence continues at coordinate 102,009 of NW_026872420.1, forward strand.
AGGACGAACCCTATTGAAATTGGGAAAAATCGGTTCAGATTTAGATATAGCTCCCATATATATTTTCGTCCGATTTAATGTAAATGGTGCACCAAAGTATATCTATATCTTTCGATTTGCACGAAATTTGGCACAGAGTACAGAATTAGGTCCAGAATGATGTGTGCCAAGTTTCGAGAAAATCGGTTCAGATTTAGATATAGCCCCCATATATAGATCCGTCCGATTTAAGGTAAATGGGGCACCAAAGTCCCTCTATATCTTTAGATTTGCATGAAATTTGGCACAGAGTACTGAATTAGGTCCAGAATGATGTGTGCTAAGTTTCGAGCAAATCGGTTCAGATTTAGATATAGCTCCCATATATAGTTTCGTCCGATTTAAGGTAAATGGAGCACCAAAGTCCCTCTATATCTTTCGATTTGCATGAAATTTGGCACAGCGTACTGAATTAGGTCCAGAATGATGTGTTCCAAGTTTCCAGAAAATAGGTTCAGATTTAGATATAGCTCCCGTATATAGTTTCGTCCGATTTAAGGTAAATAGTGCACTAAAGTCCCTATATACCATTCGATTTGCATGAAATTTGGCACAGAGTACTGAAATAGGTTCAGAATGATGTGTGGCAATTTTCGAGAAAATCGGTTTAGATTTAGATATAGCTCCCATATATAGTTTCCTCCGATTTAAGGTAAATGGTGCACCAAAGTCCCTATATATCATTCGATTTGTATGCAATTTGGCATAGAGTACTGAATTAAGTCCAGAATGATGTGTTCCAAGTTTCCAGAAAATTGGTTCAGATTTAGATATAGCTCCAATCAGCAACGTACACAGGATTTCATTACGGGGGGGGCCCGGTAGTACAAAATGAAAAAATTCGCTGTTGCAAACATAAATTTACTGTGAAAAAAAATTCATTTCGGGGGGGCCCGGGCCCCCCGGGCCGCCCCCCTGCGTACGTCCCTGGCTCCAATATATAGTTTCGTCTGATTTAAGGTAAATGGTGCACCAAAGTCGCTATATATCATTCGATTTGCCTGAAATTTGGTACAGCCTAATCATTTAGGTCTAGAATGATGTGTGCCAAGTTTCGTGAAAATCGGTCCAGATTTAGATATAGCTCCCATATATAGTTTCGTCCGATTTTATGTAAATGGTGCATCAAAGTCGCTATATATCCTTCGATTTGCACGAAATTTGGCATAACGTACTGATTTGAGTCTAGAATGATGTCTGCCAAGTTTCGAGAAAATCGGTCCTGATTTCTATATAGCTCCCATATATAGTTTCGTCCGATTTCTTGTAAATGATGCGCCAAAGTCCCTATATATGTTTCGATTTGCACGAAATTTGGCACAGCGTACTGAATTAGTTTCAGAATAATGTGTGCCAATTTTCGAGTCCAGATTTAGATATAGCTCCCATATATAGTTTCGTCCGATTTCATGTAAATGGTGCACCAAAGTCCCTATATATCTTTCGATTTGCACGAAATTTGGCATAACGTATTGAATTGAGCCTAGAATGATGTCTGCCAAGTTTCGTGAAAATCGGTCAAGATTTAGATATAGCTCCTATATATAGTTTCGTCCGATTTCATGTAAATGGTGCACCAAAGTCCCTATATATCTTTCGATTTGCACGAAATTTGGCATAACGTACAGAATTGAGCCTTGAAAGATGTCTGCCAAGTTTCGAGAAAATCGGTCCAGATTTCTATATAGCTCCCATATATAGTTTCGTCCGATTTCATGTAAATGATGCGCCAAAGTCCCTATATATGTTTCGATTTGCACGAAATTTGGCATTGCGTACTGAATTAGTTTCAGAATAATGTGTGCCAATTTTCGAGAAAATCGGTTCAGATTTAGATATAGCTCTCATATATAGTTTCGGCCGATTTCATGTAAATGGTTCACCAATGTCTCTATATATCTTTCGATTTGCACGAAATTTGGCATAACGTACTGAAAATCGGTGCAGATTTAGATATAGCTCCCTTTTATTATAGATTGATTGTAAGTAATTGACGCACCAGGGATCCAATAGGCTGATAGGAACAAAACGTTCTGAAATTAGTATAACCTAACCTGTGACAAGTTTGTTTGAAATCGCTTAATATTTGGATAGAGCTTCCATATATATTTTCGCCCGTAAATTGGGCATCAAACTCCTCATGTTAGTCAGATTGACATCAAAGTTTGCACAACGTACAAAATTGAGCATAGAATTACGTAGTTGCGTTTTCTAGAAGTACAGACAACGGATGACCTATTTATATTTGTTTGAAGTCGATTTACATACTTTATGGATAGATCTAGGTAGATTCACATTTAGATAAATATCACATATTTTATTTCATCCAATTTCATGTTAATAGTCCTGTTTAATATACCCACAGTGGTGAAGGGTATCATATAGTCGGCCCCGCCCGACTTTACTACTTTCCTTACTGGTTTGTTTTACCCTTTTGCAGGTAGTCAATTAATAAAATACCTATGAAGTCCCAAAAAACCGTTGCTATAACATTACAGCCGATTGTTCTTGCCTTTTTTGGGACACTTTTTCCAGCTTTAGTCCATTGTTTGGATTATTTTTTTGTCTCTGGAGTATAGTGGTGGATCTATGCCTCAACAGTTATGATACAACGCTTAAAATCCATTTTATTTCGCTTAAAACTATCAAACAATCTTGAGAAATGTTTACTCTTACGCGTTTTTGATCGAAAGCTTTTCATTTGTAGTTCTTCACGCAAAATTCGATCATTTGAGATGCCCAAAAATTCATAAACTTTTATTCGTCGATCATTTAATACCATATCATGCACATTGGCTACAATTTCTGTTGTTGTTGCTGTTTTTGGACGTTCACTATGTGGTTCATCTTAAACGCCACGTTTAAATTCAGCAGCCCAATTTTTTACTGTTGTATTTGAAGGAACACTTTCCTCCAACACATTCGCCATATCATTATGAATTTCTTGTCCCGATAAAGCTTTTTTATGTAAATATTTAATGACAGCACGCATTTCTAAGTTTTCCATTGTAAAACCAGTAAGGAAAGAAGTAAAGTCGGACTCGGCCGACTATATGATACCCTTCACCACTTTGGGTATATTGTACATATGTATCCTTACAATTACATGTCAATTTTCCCTCGAAGGAACATACTCATGCCTTTCTGCAATCTATGCTAAATTTAATTTCATTCGTTTGGGCACCATAGCAACATTGATATATATATTGATATATATGTATATGTGGGAGCTATATCGAAATCGGTACCGATTTTCCCGCAACTCACCGCTCATCATATTAGACTCAATTCAGTACGCTATGCCAAATTTCGTGCAAATCGAAGGATATAAAGAGACTGTGGTGCACTATTTACCTAAAATCAGATGAAAATATATATAGGAACTATATCTAAATATGAACCGATTTTCACGAAATTTAACACACATCGTTCTAGACATAATTCAGTTCGCTATGAAAAATTTCGTGCAAATCGAAGAATATAAAGGGACTTTGAAGCACCATTTACCTAAAATCGGATGAAAATGTATATGGGAGCTATATCTATATCTGTACCGATTTTCACGAAATTTAATAGAGTAACTTCGGGTAATGTGGACCACCATTTTCTTTTTTTTGTATTGTGGGCGTAACAAAGGTTAAAAATAAAAACAAATTGTTTTCACAACATGGTAGATTTGTTGGCTAATTATATTCCAGGTCAAAAATTATATATATTTGTCCCTAAAAATGTTATTGCATTATATTTCAAAAAACTCTAAACTGCAAATAAAAATAACTTGGCGGGTAATGTGGACCAGTATGTGTGGGTAATGAGGATCAGTAAGTTAAATTTAGGTTGTGGATTAATTGTGATAAATATCAATTTATTGCACTCTTGGGTAACAATGACTGCAAAAATATATGGGTCCATGTTTTGGAATAGCCCCCTTTTAGGGGTACCACCACATTTGCGGTATTTTGAAGGTCCTTGCTTCATTATCCAACCGAGGCACCTATAATTTCGGATATCGAGTTTTCAGAGGATAGAATACCTCCTCGCATATTAAATGCGTCCTTGTTTCGAGCTCGTCCTCATGAAAATGTCCCACTTTTTTATAGTGGTCCACATTACCCGACATTGAATATTTTTATTTAAAAATAATTATCGGCTTCAAAAACGAATAAAAAATTAAAAATAACCGATTGTAATTACAGAAAAACGTGTATTTTTGTTAAAAAAACAAGAAAACCACAGAACCTCTTTATATTCGAGAAAAACAAAATGTTCGACTATTTTACAAAATCGTTCGACTATTGTGCTAAAAAATGTTCAAATCACACTTTTACAATCAGAGCTACATTTTCACCTACTAAATTTTCAACATTGCAATTATTTATTAAAAACCAAGTTTGATGTTTGTTTTCACTAATTGCGAAAACATTTATCAAGGCGGCATTTACATATTTCAAGCATTTTCTTAGATCTGGGGGGTGGTCCACATTTGACGCATGGTCCACATTACCAGAAGTTACTCTACACACCGTTATAGACGTATTTTAGTACGCTATGCCAAATTTCGTGCAAATCGAAGGATATATAGGGACTTTGGTGCACTATTTACCTAAAATCGGACGATTATATATTTATATACATATATATATATATATGCATCATTCAAGATATAATTAACTACGCTATGCTAAATTTCGTGAAAATCGAAAGATGTATAGGTACTTTGGTACGCCATTTACCTTAAATCGGATGAAAATATATATGGGAGCTATATCTAAATCTGAACCGATTTTTCCTAATTTCACGTGGGTTCGTCCTTGGGCCAAATATATGAGCTGTGCCAAATTTCATCCAATTCGGATAATAAATGCGACCATACTTTGTTTACAATTTAACATTAACAGACGGACATGCATAAATCGACTCAGAAAGTGATTCTATGGATATTCTCAAAAGGAATCATGGGTCTATCTCGTTTCCTTTTGCCTGTTACAAATATGTGCACAAAGACATAATACCCTGTACCACAGTGTAGTGAAGGGTATACAAATTGCGGTTGTGTCTTTTTTTGAACAACTGTTTCTATATGAAGGAGTTGCCACATCGAAACAAAATTTAACATGTGTTAATAACAGAGATGGAAGTTTCCAAAACACTTAACATGTTTCTGTTTATACCACCCTTTTTGTGATAGGCTACGAACTGCCCTCGTACGTGCTTATCACTGATGCTCCGAACTAAAGAAGCTAGCCGTTTACGAATTTAGTAATAATGCCAATATTTTTAGCAGTAGCTGTAAAAAGCTAATGTTAATATTTTTTGATTTCTGCATTTTAAACCCTGGACGTAACATTTTATGGTCAGGCGAGGTCAAAGTGGTTCTTTTTGGATCGAATACAGTTTGACATAGAGAATACCAAATTCTAACCAGCATCCCCTCACAGCATATTCAAGGTAATTTACAAAAGAAAACTTTTTGCCGAGTCATACACTTTTGCCACAGGAATCTCGTATAAGTTTTCAATGGGATTACAGTCTGGAGTGCAAGCCGTCTGTGGTAAAATATTTATATTTTTGTCAAAGAACCATGTTTTTTTGCTTCCTGGTGAAAAATTATATTTTTGTCCTGTTTTTAATAAATATGTATTATTAAAACAACGTCTAATAATTCATTATACATTTCAGAATCTTTTTTTGTGGACACATCACAAAGTGGAAGCTTACATTCGTTCGAGTATGCACCCCATACCATATGACTTCCCCCCAGAAATTCGTCTCCGATCTCACCACATATTTTTTCACACTTTCGTGTATGTTACAACTATAATAGTTTGGCCCATATAAAACAATTTATTCTCTTAAGAAAAATGATCATTTATAATTTATTTGTCCAAGCCATATGCATTTATCGAATTCCACTAATTTCACTTGTAAGCGTTCGTTGGCTTTTAGTTTAGTCCATCTTATTTAAGGTTCTTAGTTTAGTCCATGGTACGTATTGTAAAAGATAGCTCAAAATTTCCTTAATTTTGTTGTTGGAATATCGATTTTTAACTGGTTTCTTTCGAATTCGTCCCTTATATCTTAAAGTAGAATTGGAATTGTCCTTTGTTGTTGGTTTTACACCACATTTTTTTTCTTTTTTAGACCCTTAATCTAATCACACACTCTGAATGATTTTTTAATTTTCCTATTTTGGAATGTCCATATTTCCCCATAGAACTGGTGATATTTATCTCCATGCCATATTATAGTTTAACCGAACCCATTTATACAAAAAATATGAGTTGTTTTTTAATCATTGTTATGTTTCTTTTTTGAATTACTCCCGGACATACAGCTTACAATTTTTTTGATCCATTCTCAAGTCTAAGTATGTTTTTTACAACATTTTTATACCCTCCACCATAGTATGGAGGGTATATTATTTTGTCTTTTCGTTTGTAACTCATCGAAATAATCATTTTCGACCCTATTAAGTACATGGGCAATATTGCCAATTTTTTAATATTCCATTTTCAAAAAATCAGCTTTTTATACCCTTCACCACACTGTGGTACAGGGTATTATGTCTTTGTGCATATGTTTGTAACAGGCAAAAATAATCGAGATAGACCCATGGTTCCTTTTGAGAATATGCATAGAATCACTTTCTAAGTCGATTTATGCATGTCCGTCCGTCCGTCCATCCGTCTGTCTGTCGATGTTAAATTGTAAACAAAGTACAGGTCGCATTTATGATCCGAATTGGATGAAATTTGGCACAGGTCACTTATTCGGCCCAAGGACGAACCCTATTGAAATTGGGAAAAATCGGTTCAGATTTAGATATAGCTCCCATATATATATTTAACCGATTTAATGTAAACGGTCCCAATATATCTTTCGATTTGCACGAAATTTGGTACAGGCTAATCATTTAGGTCTATAATGATGTCTGCCAAGTTTCGTGAAAATCGGTCCAGATTTAGATATAGCTCCCATATATAGTTTCGTCCGATTTCAGGTAAATGGTGCCCCAAAGTCTCTATATATCTTTTGATTTGCACGAAATTTGGCATAACGTGCTGAATTAAGCCTAGAGTGATGTCTGCCAAGTTTCGTGAAAATCGGTCCAGATTTAGATATAGCTCCCATATATAGTTTCGTCCGATTTCAGGTAAATGGTGCCCCAAAGTCTCTATATATCTTTTGATTTGCACGAAATTTGGCATAACGTGCTGAATTAAGCCTAGAGTGATGTCTGCCAAGTTTCGGGAAAATCGGTCCAGATTTAGATATAGCTCCCATATATACGTTCGTCCGATTTCATGTAAATGGTGCCCCAAAGTCTCTATATATCTTTTGATTTGCACGAAATTTGGCATAACGTGCTGAATTAAGCCTAGAGTGATGTCTGCCAAGTTTCGGGAAAATCGGTCCAGATTTAGATATAGCTCCCATATATAGGTTCGTCCGATTTCATGTAAATGGTGCCCCAAAGTCCCTATATATCTTTCGATTTGCACGAAATTTGGTACAGGCTAATCATTTAGGTCTATAATGATGTCTGCCAAGTTTCGTGAAAATCGGTCCAGATTTAGATATAGCTCCCATATATAGTTTCGTCCGATTTCAGGTAAATGGTGCCCCAAAGTCCCTATATATCATTCGATTTCCACGAAATTTGGCATAACGTACTGAATTGAGCCTAGAATGATGTCTGCCAAGTTTCATGAAAATCGGTCCTGATTTAGATATATCTCCCATATATAGTTTCGTCCGATTTCATGTAAATGGTGCCCCAAAGTCCCTATATATCTTTCGATTTGCACGAAATTTGGTACAGCCTATTCATTTAGGTCTAGAATGATGTATGTAAAGTTTCGTGGAAATCGGTTCAGATTTAGATATAGCTCCCAGATATAGTTTCGTCCGATTTCATGTAAATGGTACCCCAAAGTCCCTATATATCTTTCGATTTGCACGAAATTTGGCATAACGTACTTAATTGAGCCTAGAAGGATGTCTGCCAAGTTTTATGAAAATCAGTCCAGATTTCTATATAGCTCCCACTTATATATAGCTCCCACTTATAGTTTCGTCCGATTTCATGTAAATGGTGCCCCAAAGTCCCTATATATCTTTCGATTTGCACGAAATTTGGTACAGCCTAATCACTTAAGTCTAGAATGATGTATGTAAAGTTTTGTGAAAATCGGTCCAGATTTAGATATAGCTCCCATATATAGTTTCGTCCGATTTCATGTAAATGGTGCCCCAAAGTCCCTATATATCTTTCGATTGGCACGAAATTTGGCATAACGTACTGAGTTAAGCCTAGAGTGATGTCTGCCAAGTTTCGAGAAAATCGGTCCAGATTTAGATATAGCTCCCATATATAGTTTCATCCGATTTCATGTAAATGGTGCCCCAAAGTCCCTATATATCTTCCGATTTGCACGAAATTTGGCATAACGTACTGAATTGAGCCTAGAATGATGTCTGCCAAGTTTCGTAAAAATCGGTCCAGATTTAGATATAGCTCCCATATACAGTTTCGTCCGATTTCATGTAAATGGTGCCCCAAAGTCCCTATATACCTCTCGATTGGCACGAAATTTGGGATAACGTACTGAATTAAACCTAGAGTGATGTCTGCCAAGTTTCGAGAAAATCGGTCCAGATTTAGATATAGCTCCCATATATAGTTTCGTCCGATTTCATGTAAATGGTGCCCCAAAGTCCCTATATATCTTTCGATTGGCACGAAATTTGGCATAACGTACTGAATTGAGCCTAGAATGATGTCTGCCAACTTTCGAGAAAATCGGTCCAGATTTAGATATAGCTCCCATATATAGTTTCGTCCGATTTCATGTAAATGTTGCACCAAAGTCCCTATATATCCTTCTATTTGAACGAAATATGGCATAACGTACATAATTGAGCCTAGAATGATATTTGCCAAGTTTCATTAAAATCGGTCCCGATTTAGATATAGCTCCCATATATAGTTTCATCCGATTTCATGTAAATGGTGCCCCAAAGTCCCTATATATCTTCCGATTTGCACGAAATTTGGCATAACGTAATGAATTGAGCCTAGAATGATGTCTGCCAAGTTTCGTAAAAATCGGTCCAGATTTAGATATAGCTCCCATATACAGTTTCGTCCGATTTCATGTAAATGGTGCCCCAAAGTCCCTATATACCTCTCGATTGGCACGAAATTTGGGATAACGTACTGAATTAAACCTAGAGTGATGTCTGCCAAGTTTCGAGAAAATCGGTCCAGATTTAGATATAGCTCCCATATATAGTTTCGTCCGATTTCATGTAAATGGTGCCCCAAAGTCCCTATATATCTTTCGATTGGCACGAAATTTGGCATAACGTACTGAATTGAGCCTAGAATGATGTCTGCCAACTTTCGAGAAAATCGGTCCAGATTTAGATATAGCTCCCATATATAGTTTCGTCCGATTTCATGTAAATGTTGCACCAAAGTCCCTATATATCCTTCTATTTGAACGAAATATGGCATAACGTACATAATTGAGCCTAGAATGATATTTGCCAAGTTTCATTAAAATCGGTCCTGATTTAGATATATCTCCCATATATAGTTTCGTCCGATTGCATGTAAATGGTGCCCCAAAGTCCCTATATATCTTTCGATTTGCACGAAATTTGGTACAGTCTGCCAAGTTTCGTGAAAATCAGTTCAGATTTAGATATAGTTCCCATATATAGTTTCGTCCGATTTTACGAAAATGGTGCACCAAAGTCCCTATATATTTTCCCCATATATATTTTCGTCCGATTTAATGTTAATGGTGCACCAAAGCCCCTATATATATTTGATTTCTACGAAAGTTGGCATAGCGTACTAAATCGCGTCTGGAATGATGTGTGCTGAGTTTCGTGAAAATCGATGCATCTACATATATATATATACGATTTAATATAATACTGTACCAATGTTCTTATATGCATATCGTACTGAATTTAGTCCAGAATTATGTGTATCAAGTTTCGTAAAAATCAGTTGAGATTTAGATATAGCTCCCTTATATATTATCGATTAATTTTAAGTAATCTGTTCATGTGTGGCTTCCATATATATTTTCGTGCGATTTCAAGTAAATGGTGCATCAAAATCCTCATATTTATCAGATTGACGTGAAATTTTGCACAACATCAAAATTGAGCATAGAATAACGTAGTTACGTAGTTCTAGAAGTACATACATAGCCCAAAGGATATAGTGATATTTGTTTGAAGTCGAGTTAAATACGTTTGTTACATTGTAACAAACGAATAAAATGACAAGTCGATTCCCATTTAGTTAAATATCACATATTTTAGTTCATCCAATTTCATGTTAATAGTCCTGTTTAATATACCCATAGTGGTGAAGGGTATCATATAGTCGGCCCCGCCCGACTTTTCTACTTTCCTTACTGGTTTGTTTTTGTGGCACATCAATGATTTTTGGTACACATATAGAGAAAAAGGTTCTGACTCCGAAACCGTTCGCGATCAAATTTTTGGTTGATGCGCGCAAAAGTTATCGAGGTTTTAATTTTGGGGATAAGAAAAAAATCTTAAAATTACGCCGTTTATTACATAGACCAAAAACGTTGATATATATCTTCCTCCGTAAAATAAGAATATGAATATATTATAACAATTGCGATAAAGTTGCACATCTTCGCGAAATATGTGAAAAATGATAAAAATATAGGAGATTACGTTAATATTTTTATTATATTAATGACATACACACACCTAAAAATTTATATAAAAATATCTACATAGTCAAAACACCATGATGAATCAAATGATATCAAAATCACACAAGTCCGTGTAGCGATTTGTAAATCAGAGCGACAACAAATCCAGATATTGAGGAAAAATATTTGTTTTTGGTTCGAAAAAATAAAGTCATCATATTCATTTTATTAATTTTATACAAGAAATTTCAGAAAAAAAGTTGGGGTTATTCTGCTATTTTACCCGAATTTCGCCGAAAAATTGGCATATATAATAATTACTTTTTGTGTATAAGTATACGCCTGAAGTACTGAAGTTTATCTTCCAATCCATATATATTTTGCGAAATTTCATTTGACGGCTAAGATGTGCCACACGTTGAATTGAAGTACCCAAAAAATCGTAAAACGCGAATAATCTCCGAAAACTCCATATGCCATTAACGCGCATCCGATTTCGGTGTGCACCCTAAAAAAATACATCGATCTATATCGATTTCAATGTGGTCCATTAAGAACCATGGATGTGCCAGCTCACACTATTTTTGAGATAAATTGGGTACATCTCTCTTTCGGCTGAAGTTTTTAAAGTTTTGTTTTCGCAAAAGTTAAAAATCCACATCAGGTCATTTATTGAAACGGAAATGATCTACAGAAAACGCAAATAAATCCGCGATATTTTCAAAAACATTTTTTGCCAAATTTCGTGTTTTTGGAAGGCCAGTTCCCGCCGTTCTAGTAGATGGATTTTCACGAAGAAGATTTTATATCATCCGAAACGTAAAAAACCTTATTGATCGCGGGTACCTATATCATTCAGTTGGCAAAATTTGGCCCGAAAAATAGGTTTTTTTTTAGAAATTTGATCGCACAAAATTCTCACCATCGGATGAGTAGTACTCTTAAGCTGTGCATACTACATACACAAAATACATATCAAATTACGCAGATTCGCGACTACAATAATCTTATAGTCGATTTTTATAAATTCCTGTTTGCGTATTAAAGCTGGAAGTAAAATTCAAAAAACACTCAAAATCGAGCTTCAAAATGTCATCATCATTTAAAGGTAGATGCAGCTAAAATTTTGAAAAATGATACATAAGAGACGTAGTCCCCATTTTGTTGGCTTCTAGTTTTACTTTGACACGAAGACCGTGAAATGAGTGGCTTAATTACAAATCGATAGAGAACATAAAAAACTGGTTCGCCTCAACCTGTTTTTACACATTTTTTTACATTAAAGTAGACACAGCTTCCACCAAAATAAAGTTTGGAGATCAATATCATGAGCAGTTTGCCACGACAGACCAATTAACCCAAAACTATTCACTTTTTCTCATATACTTAAGTAATTCCCGAGTTATAAAGGGGTGAACCTCCGCTTCAGCTATGTTCAAAAATTGGCAATATTGCCCATATATATATAGCGAATCGGGTTACTAAATAATTTACGAATACGGAGATACCTTTAAATATTTAGGTGTAACTCCCACATCCGAGCACATACAACAATATAATTGGTATTAGTTTAAAGGTCAACCACTCCTCTTGGATATAATATCAACATATCGGGCCTATGTCCTTCAGGGGTAAATTATACGCTAAAGAATACAAATTTTGTAATTTTTCACACAAAAGTCAGGGTCCATTTGACCCGCTAAATATTGACCGATCTTTATCAAAACAGGCATACTCATTCCTTGGCCCGATCCCCTTCTCTATGCAAAATTTCACGATGTTCGGGCCATTATTGCGGCCTCTGGAGCGACCAGAAAAAACGACAAATTTAGTATTTGGACCATTTCATCCCCTAAATATTAACCGATCTTTCCCAAAACCAATAGGGGTCTTCATTGGCCAGAACCCATCCTACATGCAAAATGTCGTGAAGATTGGTCCATAACTGCGGCCTGTATCGTGTTTACAAGTTATAATGGACAGACGGACAGACGGACACACATGTCTAGATCGACTCAGCTAGTCGAGATATGACGATCGGTATACTTAAAGGTGGGTCTAGGACCAATATTTAGCGGCGTTACAAACTCTTGGGGTTGCACAAAGCTATAATACCCTGACAACATAGTTGTGTAGGGTATAAATAGTTCATCTGAACCGCTAAATATTTATAGTTGAAGATAGTCATTCAAATGATTTGATCAGATGGCCATTCCCATGGAAAATTTGTTATGTTCGGTTGATAATTGTGAAAATTAAATATAAATACTACATCCGAATACATTCAACAATATAATTGGTATCAATTAAAAGATCAACCCCTCCTCTTAGATATGCTATGTAGGGTATAAAAAGTGGGCAATAGATCGATGAGAAATTGTCCAAAAATCTCAAATCCTAAAAACATTAAAACGTAAACTGAAAAGGGGCAATTTTATATTGCTCTTTTAAATTGCGATTAGGGTGAATAAAATGAACTAAGAACCTAAATTGTAACTCATAATTGATTACGGATGAAAGTCATGGTTTCTGATTCACCAGATTGATTACGGATGAAAGTCATGGTTTCTGATTCACCAGATCCGGTATGGAGACCACATTTAAAATAACGATCCAGCTAAGTTGTCGGATGGATATATTTGCATTGCCTTCAAATGTGCTGGAATAAATGTTATTCAAACAGCCGATGTATCAATAATTTAAAAGATATAAGAATGTAATACGTATATTCCAATTGGAAATGGTAAGAAATATAAGATTAGATTGAGAAGGATCGTGCTGATCGTACCACTTTATGTACATATGTATTTATGTATGAGAATTGTTATAGCAGTAATACCTGTATCTGCGAATAGAGCTGTGTGTGCTTGGTTTGACACTCAAGGTTGTATAGGATAAATCTATGATTAAAATAATTCGATCGCATGTTTAGCGAACGACGATCCTTCGATCTTTTGTTTGGGGCGCTCAGGTAGTTAATATTTCTTTGTGTGTGGTGCAGAAGCAGCACTAGGGCCATAAAAGGACCTTTTTATTAACTTCGCAGAATCTGTTCACGATTTCACTATAAGCGAGCACAAGTACATGGTACAAGTTTGCGGCTAGTTTTACGACTGGGAATTCCCCATTTTAGGTATGAACAGTTTGAGTGTGCGCTCGCAGTGCAATGCAACCACATTGCAGGTTAGCTGAACAGATCAGGTCTATACGTTTCAAAGCAAAAGAAGACTAACTTGTAACGTTGACATATTGGATTGAATAGAATTCTGGAGAATTATTGAATATGTGCATTGTTGCTGTTTACGTTTTGTTGTTGGTTTTATTACTTTACGAATTCTTGTTTGCAATTGTCTTGTAAGGATTATACGACTAGGAAGGTGTATTGTTTCTATTCATGAATGTTTTTGTTTTTATTTTATGACAGACTTGCTGTTGTTATTGTGTCAAAACAAATGCACATGTCTTCCTATTTTTATATGTCTACGAGGTGTAGAGGATTAATTATGATTGCCCTGCTGTGCTTTATAACACTTGTTCCTACGGAAGACTACAATTGTTGCAATGACATTATTAGAGGGTGTTTAGGATTTTGAGTAGCCTTTTTTCAATACGGAGAAGGTTATACGATTGTCATCTTCCTTTTATATTCACAATTCAAACAATAGTAAACATTTTTATAGACTAAAGCAGTCTTATCCTTGTCCAAGTTGAGGTATACTAGGTTTAGATCACACAAGATTCACCATTCGGTTTATATTATGTATAAGTATTTAAAATATCGACACTTTGGGTGGACCGATTGGTTCCATTTAACGGATCAAATCCGATAGCCCGTCAGTTTCATATGAAATTACCACATTGTAAATATTTGTACAAATTATGGGGAGTTACCAAAAGGAGTGGACCGATGGTTTCCATCTTCGGACTTGCTATAGTTTGGATTAAATCGGTGCATTTACAAAATGTCAAAATGTTGATAACTTCTGAGGGGTGTACTAGAAGGGGTGGACCTATTGTCCCCATCTTTAGATTTAGGTCAGTTGGAAGTATTATGATGTGTCAAGTTTGGATGAAACTGGATATTCCGTTTACTTCGTACGAGAGTTACGAAACATCCAAATTTTCATCCTTTGTGCCGAAGTACTAGAATGGGTGGACCGATAAGCACCATTTTCAAACATTATAAAGACTTGGTTAAAAAATAAGGTTGTGAAAACTTTAGTTCAAATCGAATACTCTGTTCGCATTACCTTACAAAATGAATTTCCAGCAAAATGTCATCGATTTTGTGGAGGAGGTGCGAGATATTTCAATGAGACTCGATTTTTTGAACCGATAAGCCATATCTTCAAAAAGTATACAGACTTGGTAAACATATTAGGTTGTGATTCAAATTGACTATTCCGTCCAAACAATATGGACGTCCAAACAATAAAACCAGAAAGAGGAACAGTATAGACGAAAGAGGTCGACCCTATGATATCCTGTACAACTTATTATCAATGAATTCTATGGAAAACTAAATTGGCTCAATTTGTGTATGGTCAAATCATAATTTTTTATTTTTATATATAAGAGAATTGTTGGTATGAGTCATTTAATTAATAAAATGCTCAATTTTATCTTTGGGTATAATCTTCCTTGCACTCTGAACTTTTGGGAAGAGGTTATGTCTGTTTGTTTTTGAACCTCTTTTGATTTTGCTATCTATGATACTCCAAAGCTTGTTCTATAGGTTAATGATCTGATTATTGTGTTGGCCATTATAAAATCCGGATTTTTGACCCCCGTCACCAATCTTAGACATATTTTGGTGTATATTTGGAGGTTATTGTCAAGCACCCAAGCAGGCGGTACATTTTTCAATACATTTGTATAAACAATCCGATTCATTACTTCATAAATCTCGTAAATATATCGAACTCCATAAAAAGAAAAACAATGGGTATTTTTTACTGTTATAACAATTTGTTGATCAGTACGAACTGATGCCCTTTGGCAGCCTTCCTCCGTACTGAATTATTAAAAAAAAATAATTCACTGGTTTATTAATGGAATATTTCTCCGAAATCATTGTCTGTGATAAATTATTTTCATACTGATTATTTTTCACTGATAATTTGCTGTTTTACAGGTATACAGTATTTGTTTTTAGTCACCTGTATATTTTTTTTTTTGGTGGTAAGTCAAAATTGAAAACCAGACACATGTTTTTTTATAAAATCCATTTAAAAATTAACTATAAGAATTAACTACGAAGGCGGTTCGGAAACTTCTTAGCCTATGTGTAAAGTTTCGTGAACACGGTTCAGATTTAGATATAGCTCCCATATATATTTTCGTCCGATTTAATGTTAAATCGGTGAATTGTGCACTAAAGACCCAAAGTCTTGGCCGATTGACACAAAATTTTGTACAATGTACTGAAGCTACTATAACATAAAGTGTGTCAAATTTAGTTGGAATCGGTTCAGATTTAGATAAAGCTCACATATATAGTTTCGTCCGTTTTTAAGTAAACGGTGCACCAAGACCCAAAATATGGCCGTAGGCCCAAAACATACTGATGTTTGTATAACCTAACCAGTGTCAAGTTTGGTTGAAATCGGTTCAGATTTGGATATTGCTTTCAAATATATCTTCGTCCGATTTTAAGTAAATGGTGCACAAAAATCCTCATGTTTTTTTTTTTTTAAATTGACACGAAATTTTGCACAGCCTACAAAATTGAGCATAGAATGCCGTAATTGCGTTTTGTAGAAATGTAGGCATAGCGCATATATACATGGCTTGGACCGACTTCATGTTAATAGGGCTCAAATAATAAAAGGGTATCCGATTAAGATTTGCTTTATTATTTTGTCCCATTCTAAACAAAGGACTCTATATCTGTCCAAATGAAAATTTTGGTATAGAATGATGTGTTTATGAATTGGTCTAAGTCGGTTCACATTTAGATATATGTGGCACATTTTAATTCCTCCAATTTTATGTTATTGGTTCTTCAAAAATGCGACGTATGCTAGGAGGCATCCAACTACTCGTTTACTGTTGCATATGAAGGAGCACTTTCACCTAATACATTCACCATATCAATATGGATTTTATATAAATATTTAATGACAGCACGCATTTCTAGTTTTATCATTGTAAAACCAGTAAGGAAAGTTCCAAAGTCGTACGAGGCCGACTATGTGATACCCTTTACCACTAGACATAATTATGTACTCTGTGCAATCGGACCAATATTTAGTTTTTTGTGCATCATTTACATTAAATCGAACCAAACTAACTAAATATGAATCGATTTGAACAAAACTTCGAATACATCAGTCTGGACTTAATTCAGTACTCTTTGTAAAATTTTGTCTCAATCGGACCAATATTGGGAGTTTAGTGCACCATTTACATAAAATCGGACGAAACTATTTATGGAAGCTATATCTAAATATGAATCAATTTCAACAAAACTTCGAATACATCAATCTGGAGCTTATTCAGTACTCTTTGTAAAATTTTGTCTCAATAGCACCAATACTGGCAGTATGGTGCTCCATAAAATCGGACGAAACTATATATGGGAGCTACATCTAAATCTAAACCGTTTTTTTCCAATTTCAATAGGGTTCGTCCTTGGGACAAATAAGTGACAGGTGCCAAATTTTATCCAAATCGGATCATAAATGCGACCTGTACATGGACGGGCGGACAGACGTACATGCATAAATAGACTCTGATTCTATGCACATTCTGAAAAGGAACCATGGGTCTATCTTGATTCCTTTTGCCTGTTACAAACATATGCACAAAGACATAATACCCTGTACCACAGTGTGGTGAAGGGTATAAAAATACATAATTTGCGATGATCAAAAAAAAAAAAAAAAAAAAAACAAGTGAAAAGCTTTAAGTTCGGCCGGGCCGAACTTTGGATACCCTCCACCATGGATATACTGACAGGTACTTGAAATTAAAATATATGGAAAATACCAAAAAGTGGACCTATATCGACATTTCCATAAGGACGAACCCTATTGAAATTGGGAAAAATCGGTTCAGATTTAGATATAGCTCCCATATATATTTTCGTCCGATTTAATGTAAATGGCCCACCAAAGTCCCTATATATCTTTCGATTTGCACGAAATTTGGCACAGCGCAATGAATTAGGTTTAGAAAGATGTGTGTTAAGTTTCGTGAAAATCGTTTTAGATTTATATATAGCTCCCATATATATTTTCGTCAGATTTAATGTATATAGTGCACCAAAGTCCCTATATATCTTTAAATTTTCATGAAATTTGGCACAGAGTGCTGAAGTATGTCTAGAATGATGTGTGTTAAGTTTCCTGAAAATCGGTTCATATTTAGATATAGCTTCTATATCTGTCCAAATGAAAAATTTAGTGTCGGTTGCAGAATGACATGCATATGGATCCAATTTTAATATAAACAAGTGAAAAAGCGTTAAGTTCGGCCGGGCCGAACTTTGGATACCCTCCACCATAGATATACGGGCAGGTACTAGAAATGAAAATATAGGGAACATGTCAAAAAGTGGACCTATACCGACATTTCTGAAAACGGATTATGTAAACCATAATGTAAACAACAATACAAATTTCAGAAAATTTTAATGGATAATTATACCTCCAGCCTTACAGCTAATGACGGTGTATACACTTTAACACAATGAAAATGTGCCTCATCGAAATATTAGTTCTAGACCCCATGTTTCTTTGGACCAAATCCGTTTCAGTAAAGTTGGATTTCATTCAAACCTCGCACATCTTATAATTTCTTCCAAACTTAGTTCAAATTCGAAGATGGGGAATATCGGTCCACTTCTTCTGGTACCTCCACACAGGGGCTAGGTCTAAATGCGGCTATAGTTCATTATCGAACCTTACGTTCTAATTTTTTATCTCGCTATCCTCCGCAGGTGAAATGATTACAACAGAGTCTTAGAACCAAAATTAAAACGCGTAACTATTTTAATATAAAAAAAGGGGTTATATGGGGACTACCCCAAAAAGGGGGCGAATATTAATAATTTTTGGTAGGGAGATTTGATACCATATAAGACTACAAAATACCAAATTGCAGCAAATTCGGTTGATAACGCGTTCAAGAACCCCAAAATACCGAAAATTGGGGGTATCCTTATATGGTGGCTATCCGAAAAAATGGATCTATATTCATAATTTTTTGTGGGGAGATTTGGTACCTATTAAGAACTCAAAATACTAAATTACAGCTAATTCGGCGGAAAAATACGATCAAAACCCCCAAAATACTGAAAATTAGGAGGTACCGTTATATTGGGACTACCAGAAAAAGTGGACCTATATCCATAATTTTTTGTGGAGAAATTTATTACCCAATAGGAACCCAATAAAGCAAATTTCAGCGAATTCCGTTGAAAAACGGGGTCAAGAACCCCAAAATACCGAAAATTGAGGGGTACCAGAAAAAATTGACCTATATTTGTAATTTTTAGTAGGTTTATTTGGTACCCAATAAGAACTCAAAGTACCAAATTTCAGCGAATTCTGTTGAAAAACACGCTCAAGAACCTCAAAATATACCCTCCATACTATGGTGGAGGGTATAAAAGGGGGGTTATGTGGGGACTACCCGAAAAAGGGGGTGCATATAAATAATTTTTTGTAGGGAAATTTATTACCATATACGACTACAAAATACCAAATTTCAGCAAATTTGGTGGAAAAACGTGCTCAAGAACCTCAAAATAGCGAAAATTGGGGGCTAATAGAAAAATTGGACCTATATTTATAATTTTTGGTGGAGATATTTGGCACCTAATAAGAACCAAATGTACCAAATTTCAGCGAATTCGGTTGAAAAACGCGCTCAAGAACCCCAAAAAACCGACATTTGGGGGTACCCTTATATGGGGGCTACCAGAGAAAATGGACCTATATTTATAATTTTTTGTGGAGAGATTTGCTACCCAATAAGAACTCAAAGTACTAAATTACAGCCAATTCGGTTGAAAACTACGATCAAAACCCCAAAATACTGAAATTTAGGGGGTAGGGGAGACTGGGGCACCTTCGGCATCGGGGCACCTTCGGCAATCGCGTTTTCGATATGAAGCTCTCACCGTACATCACTAGTTTCGATACATAGGTATCGAATATCGAAATAAATAACTTACACAAAGTTTGAAATTTCTAGCTAATAAGCTTATTTAGATACATAGGTTTTTGTATTTTTATAGATGTTTCTGTAATATTTCAATTCCATTTCGTAAGTATTTCGTGTATAAAACTTTTTAAATTTTTAAGACAATATTATTAAAAAGTGGTTAACTACGATGTGTATTATTATAGAAATATTTAAAAATATAATATTTTTACAAAACTGATCGAAAAAAATGAAAAAAACTATAAAAAGTACATTCGGGGCACATTCGGCATTTTAAATTGGGGCACATTCGGCCATATACAGGTTGTGCAATATTATTTCCTTAAAATGTTTTTGAGTTTGTCTTTAAAAGTAATCCTTTAATATGGCTCGAAATTGCATATAAAAGATCAAACGTGCTTATATTGACGAAAATGCGATAGAAAACCCCTGTTTCTGATGGTGTGTGCGACCTTGAGATGTAAACGTCCGCCGCTAGAAAATAAAGCCCTATAATTCAAACATTGTGTGGCGTATTAAAACCAAATAGAGCCTTTAGATAATCAGAATTTCAACCAGACTGATAGCGATGACAATTACCCGGCTATGACTATGGTGCCGAATGTGCCCCATCAAATGCCGAAGCTACCCCGGGTTGGGGCACATTCGGCGAATTTGACTTTTTTTACAAAACTGTAAAATTTTTTAACTAATACTATTTTTATATATCTTTTTGGTACTATTTTTCATAATTAAGTGTCAGAGGACAATAATCAGCCATATAGTTGTTATATATGTTGAATATGTACTGAGATATAGAGCTCTAAAAAAAAGTGCCGAAGGTGCCCCAGTCTCCCCTACTGTTATATGGCGGCTACCAGAAAAAATTTACCTATATGTATAATTTTTTGTGGAGAAATTGGGTACCGAATAGCAACTCAATATACCAAATTTAAGCGAATTCGGTTGAAGAACGCGCTCAAGAACACCAAAATACGGAAAAATTGGGGGGGGGGTACCCTTATATGGGAGCTATGCCTAAACGTGGACCGATATATCCCATCTTCGAACTTGACCTGCCTGCAGACAAAAGACGACTCTATGCAAAATTTTGGCGATCTATCTCAACTCGTTTAGACGCTAGAGTGATTACAACAGACGGACATGCTTAGATCGTCTTAGAATTTTACGCTGATCAAGAATATATATACTTTATAGGGTCGGAAATGATTATTTCGATGAAAACAAAATTAATATACCCTCCATACTATGGTGGAGGGTATAAAAAATAAATAAATAAAAAATAAATAAATAAAGCTAATATCATGAATGCCGAACAATCTCCAAATTAAATATTATATCTCAAATTGCGACTTAATCTCTTTTTGTTTTTGCACCATATGTTGCACATATGTACTGTTATAACAGGGATGGTACAAACATTAAAGGTATTGTCGTAGTTATTCTAATGTCAAAATATTATTGACATAGAAAATGGCAAATATCTTTAAAATGAATGAGATAAAATTTTGTAAAATTGAGTTACAATTATAATGTTTATTTTAATGCCTTTTGAAGGCAGGGTTTTATTTTTTCCTTCGATGTCAAATATAGTACGTCAAAAATGTTGTAAATATATACGACATGCCATCCCTGACTACAAAGATAAATATTATAAATTGCTGTAGTCATCAACTGTTAGTGAGCGTAATACACAATTGTCTACAATTCTTTAAAAAAATAAATAAATAAAATAAAAATATGGATTCAAAAGATTTTCAAAAGGATTTACTACCCGCCAGCGATAATAAAAGTGAATGGTTTCTGGTGCAATACGATCAGGATGCTCAAAAATTAACGAGAAAAATAGTCAACTCCGATGATTTAATGTGGAATGAAGAATTGCTTAAAGTCGAATCGGACGACAGTGGAAAGAAGAAAGAACATGTGCTGATACGAGATCAGAATAAATTGCATTTGGGCCATATCATTTATAGGGCAAAAACACTGGAGGAGTGTATCGATCATCACACATATTTGCAAATAATATGTATGCAACTGGTAAGTAGTTGATGGACGAACAGTGGTACTGGGTTCTGTCCGTCCATATTTTAACCTAATTGTTTGTAACTTGGTATTTTGGATTGTGGTGTGGTAAATCTACCAACTAAAAATGATCAACATTGGTGCACTTTTTATGCAACCAATTTGGGAGCAATTTGATATTTTGGATTTTCATTGAGTAGGAAATGTCCCTACGACATTGGTCCAAGCTTCCGGGAAGCCCCCATATAATAGTTATTAGATATTTTGGTGGGTGTGAGCATACTTTTCAATCGTATTCGCTCTAATTTGATTTTTCATATTCTCATGGGGTGTAAAATCTTCCTACCATAAATCTTCAATGTCATTTAATGGTTTGGAATAGCTCCCTTATAACGGTACCCTCCTACCTTTTTTCGGTATTAATACTTCTACCCTTCACCACATTGTGGTACAAGGTATTAGGTCTTTGTGCATATGTTTGTAACAGGCAAAAGGAAGCGAGATAGATCCATTAGAATATGCATAGAATCACTTTCTGAATCTGATTTGGATGAAATTTGGCACAAGTCACTTGTTTGGCCCAAAGACGAACCTTATAGAAATTGGAGAAAATCGGTTCATAGGATTTAAATATAACTACCATATATAGTTTCGTCCGATTTTATGTAAATGGTGCACCAAACTCCCAATATTGGTCCAATTGAGACAAAATTTAGCACAGAGTATTTAATTAGGTCTAGATTGATATACGCCTAGTTTTGTTGAATTCGCTTCACATTTAGACATAGCTCCCATATATAGTCTCGTCCGATTTTATGTAAATGAAGCACCATACTGCCAATTCGATTCGTCCGATTCCATTTCAATGATCCCCCAAAGATGCTACGTATATTCCATCTACAGAATATTGTTCATTTGAGCATCTCTCGTATGTACCTAAAATGATGAAGAGTATATATCATATAGTCGGACCGTCCGAGTTTTGAATTTTCCTTACTGGATTTTAAACCGATTTTTTGCATGAAAGTGGCTATAAATTGGAATATCGAATTTCTAGTGCTGGTCTCGTTTTATTTTCGGTATTTTGAAGTTGTCCAAATCAAACATCTACTACCACATAATGCAATAACATAGTCCCCATATAAATGTCCTGATCGATTGAAGGAATTTTGAATGCACACCACGTTGTAGAGGGTATAAAATGTCCGGCCCTTATACCCTCTTAATTTTTCCATCGTATTACAAAAATGTGATTTTGTCTTTTCAGCTACATACACCACACGAAGTTAACGATATTATGGATCGTTTACATTTCAACAATAACTTCTGGCTCCTCGTGATGTACAGTCGTAGCCCGAAGAAGGAGGAACAAGTTGTCTATGCCGTTTTCCATAGAAATGATGTCATTATGAAAGTGGACTCTCATACAAATGCCCTTATGGCATTTGTCCAAGAAGGACCGGCTACGTTCAAAGGCATGGTTGTAAAGATCTCCAATGATTTGAGCGATATGATGTTTGTCATCGATATCATACGTAATGAATTATTGAAATCGTGTGAGGAGGTAAGTACATATATTGTTTAATAACCCCCACCATAAGGTGGAGTGTATAGAAGGGGAAACTGGGGCACCTTCGGCATCCGGAATCGCGTTTTCCATATGAAGCTATTACATTAGATCATTAGCTTCGATACATAGGTATCGAATATCAAAATAAATAACTGTCACAAAGTTTGAAATCTCTACAGATGTTTTTTTCTAATATTTCCATTCCATTTTGTAGGTATTTCGTGTATAAAACCTTTTAAATGTTAAGGCAGTATTATTAAAATTAGTTAATTACATTGTATATTCTTATAAAAATAATTAAAAATGTAAAGTTTTTAGGAGACTTTATATTTTTAGACAGCATTTTGAAGTGGGGAATATTCAGCCAAATATTTATACCCTTCACCACACTGTGGTACAGGGTATTATGTCTTTGTGCATATGTTTGTAACAGGCAAAAATAATCGAGATAGACACATGGTTCCTTTTGAGAATATACATAGAATCACTTTCTAAGTCGATTTATGCATGTCCGTCCGTCCGTCTGTCCGTCTGTCTGTCCATGTTAAATTGTAAACAAAGTACAGGTCGCATTTATGATCCGAATTGGATGAAATTTGGCATAGGTCACTTATTCGCCCAAGGACGAACCCTATTGAAATTGGGAAAAATCGGTTCAGATTTAGATATAGCTCCCATATATATATTTAACCGATTTAATGTAAACGGCCCCTATATATCTATTTGCACGAAATTTGGTACAGCCTAATCATTTAGGTCTAGAATGATGTCTGCAAAGTTTCGTAAAAATCGGTCCAGATTTAGATATAGCTCCCATATATAGTTTCGTCCGATTTCATGTAAATGGTGCCCCAAAGTCCCTATATATCTTTCGATTTGCACGAAATTTGGTACAGCCTAATCACTTAGGTCTGGAATGATGTCTGCCAAGTTTCGAGAAAATCGGTCCAGATTTAGATAAAGCTCCCATATATAGTTTCGTCCGATTTCATGTAAATGGTGCCCCAAAGTCCCTATATATCTTTCGATTTGCACGAAATTTGGCATAACGTACTGAATTGAGCCTAGAATGATGTCTGTCAACTTTCGAAAAAATCGGTCCAGATTTAGATATAGCTCCCATATATAATTTCGTCCGATTTCATGTAAATGGTGCAGCAAAGTCCCTATATATCTTTCGATTTGCACGAAATTTGGCATAACGTACTTAATTGAGCCTAGAATGATGTCTGCCTAGTTTCATGAAAATCGGTCCTGATTTAGATATATCTCCCATATATAGTTTCGTCCGATTTCATGTAAATGGTGCCCCAAAGTCCCTATATATCTTTCGATTTGCACGAAATTTGGTGCAGACTAATAATTTAGGTCTAGAATGATGTCTGCCAAGTTTCGTGAAAATCGATTTAGATAGATATAGCCCTTTTTATTATAGATTGATTTTAAGTAATTGACGCACCATATATATTTTCGCCCGATTTCAAGTAAATTGGGCATCAAACTCCTCATGTTAGTCAGATTGACATAAAAGTTTGCACATCGTACAAAATTGAGCATAAAATTATATAGTTGCGTTTTCTAGAAGTACAGACATAGCCCAACGAATGACCAATTTATATTTGTTTGAAGTCGATTTACATACTTTATGGATAGATCTAGGTAGATTCACATTTAGATAAATATCACATACTTTATTTCATCCAATTTCATGCTAATAGTTCTGTTTAATATACCCATAGTGGTGAAGGGTATCATATAGTCGGCCCCGTCTGACTTTACTACTTTCCTTACTGGTTTTGAGTTTGTCTTTAAAAATGATCCTTTAATAATGCGATAGAAACCAGTAAGGAAAGTTGTAAATCTGAACCGATTTTAACAAAACTTCGTAGACATCAGTCTGGACCTAATTCAGTGCGCTGTGCACTGAACTGTCCAAATTTCATCCAAATCGGATCATAAATGCGACCTGTAGTTTGCTCACAAAAATACATGGACGGACATGCGTAAATCGACTCAGAAAGTGATTCTATGCATATTCTCAAAAGGAACCATGTATCTATCTCGATTCCTTTTGCCTGTTACAAACATATGCACGAAGACATAATACCCTGTACCACAGTGAAGGGTATAAAAAACTAAAACGTCATTCTAGTCTCAATTTGATGCGTTTCGTGTCAACCGGTGCGTCATTTACCTAAAATCCAAAGAAAATACAAATGGCAGCCATATCTAAATCAGACCCGATTTCAACAAAATTGTGTGTCAAATATACAAACTTGGAGTCTTAGTGCACACTTTACATAAAATCGAAGAGAAAAATAAATTGGAGCTATATATAAATCTGAACCGATTTTCAAAAAATTTAAGACACATCATTCTAGACGCAGTTCAGTTGAAATCTGATGGAATTATATATGGGAACTATATCTAAATCTGAACAAATCGTAAGATATATAGGGACTTTGGTGCACCACTTACATAAAATCCGACGAAACTATATATGGGAGCTATATTTAAATCTGAACCGATTTTCACAAAAATCAGCACACATCATCCTGCACTTAATTCAGTACGATTTGCCAAATTTTGTGCAGATCGAAAGATATATAGAGACTTCGGTGCATTATTTACATAAAATCAGACGAAACTATATATGGGAGCTATATCTAAATCCGAACCGATTTTCTCGAAACTTAGCACACATCATTCTACACTCAATTCAGGACCATATGCCAAATTTCGGGTAAATTGAAAGATATATAGGGACTTTGGTGCATCATTTCTTTTTAATCGGACGAAAATATATATGGGAGCTATATCTAAATCTGAACCGATTTCCACGAAATTTAGCACACATCACTCTAGACATAATTCCGTACGCTGTGCCAAATTTCATGCAAATCGAAAGATATATAGGGACTTTGGTGCACCATTTACATAAAATCGGACGAAAATATATATGGGAGCCAAGCAAATGAGCCTTGGACCAAAGAAATGAGCTTTACCAAATTTCATCCGAATCGAATTATAAATGCGACCTGTACTTTTTTTACAATTTAACACCAACAGACGGACAGGCGGGCGGACATGCATAAATCGACTCAGAAAGTGATTCTATGCATATTCTCAAAAGAAACCGTGTGTCTATCTCGTTTCCTTTTGCCTGCTACAAACATATGCACAAAGACATAATACCGTTTACCACAGTGTGGTGAAGGGTATAAAAAGCTATTTCTGATTGTGTATGTGGCCTTGAGACGTCAACGTCCGCTGCTAGTAAATATAGCATTAAAAGTCAAACATTGAGTCGCTTATTAAAACAAAATAGAACCTTTATAGGATCTGAATTCCAAACAGACTGATAGCGGTGATAATTACCATGATATGACTATGGTGCCGAATGTGTCCCATCAAATGCCGAAGCTACCCCGGGTAGGGGCACATTCGGCGAATTTGACTTTTTTTACAAAACTGTAAAGATTTTTAACTAATACTAGTTTTTATATGTTTATTACTAGTTTTTATAATTAAGTATCAGACGACAATAACCAGCCATAAAGTTTTTATATTTGTTGAATAAGTTCTAAAAAAAGTGCCGAATGTGCCCCAGTCTCCCCTATACATTCTTTATTATGTAGATCTGTTGTATTCGTCGAATTATTTTCTAAAATATAGTTATGCCAAATGCGCAAAAAAAATAATAAGGAAAAAATAACCGAATTTTTATGTTTGAACCGGATATTCACATAATGATATCGTTTTCAATGCCATATATGCATATTATTAGAAATCTAGTAAACAAACGTAGAACCGGACTATTATCGGTTTTATAATCGGAATATACGGTTCAAAAATTTAGAAACCCGAATTACAAATGTATTTTTATGAATTGCAATTGGAAAGCTTTATTACAGTTGGAATGTTTTTAATCCTATCTGAAAAGGGTGCAAAATAGTTTAATTTCCAAAATTAAAATGGGTGTAAAACACATTTGCAAATTGTGTAAATCGGTTAAGACCTATGGCTTATAATACGAATCATATGGTCGTATATTCGAGGTTGCAAGTTCAGTCAGCTACTTGTGTAGTTGTGTCTTTACAGCTCTGCTGGCTGTTTGATACATCCTGTACTATATTTCGATTTGTAAATTTAGTCTCATGTTTTATTAAATTCGCCAACTTTCTGTCTCATTTCAGAATGCCACCACAAACCCGTATTACAAACGTCAGGAGTTTAAAGAAAAAATTGCCATATTAGATTTTCGAATGCACTGCGAGAGTCAATTGTTGATCAAGGCCATACAGGCGGTGGATAGAAGTAAGACACGGATGGAATACCGTTACATGTATTTGCAACATCTTTACAATATGAGTCAACAGCAGCAGCAGCAACAACAACAGCAATAATAGTAGTTATAGTATCGGGAAGCCAATATGCAATACCCAACTGACAACAACTGTTTAACAGTGACGTTGACGAATTTTACAGCGAACCTAGTTCGGAACAAAAAAAAAAAGAAAATATTTAAATTGTTCAGGAAGAACTAAAAATAAGTTGTGATTTTATTTGTATATCCTTTGTATTATTTTTTAGTTTAGTTATCCTTTTTGGATATGTGTTTTATATATTTGTATGTATGTGTGCACCTAATAAATACGCTAATCCATAGGCAGATGTCACTGAATTTTTCTGAATAAAGATTTTTATAAACAAAAGCATGTATCCTTGGACCTTTCTTCTTCCGTAGTCGGTTGGTTGGTTAGCTCAACGATGAGTACCGATGACATTGGTGATAGGTAAAGAAGATCATCGCCATTCATGTGTGCCCGCCCACAGTACACAACAAAACTGTTGGTGGTCCACTGTTAGATGACCGGCTAGCCAGGATACCTCCTGTTGGCTATTGTTAAACAATGATCATTGAAGGTCCTTTGTATTCTTTGGTGTTTGTGTTTGCTCGTGCGATCATTCATGCCATAAAAATCGAGGTTACTGGCCTCGACCAGCAACAGCATCTGGAGTTGGGTGTGTGTAGCTGTTTATGACCCTCTTTGAGAGATTTGCACGAGCAGGTAAAAAAGGATTATCTATATGGCAGAAATGCAAATAAGGATATAGAATTGCATATCGCACATCCTCTAACTAGGTTAGCAATTCTGCATAGACATGTACGAATGTACCTGTCGGAAGGAGCCGAATGACAGGTGAAATGTTGTGCAAGGTGCAAAGATGTTGTTGTTGTACAACCAAAGACACATATCCTTCGGATGGGTATAAAAACTCGAACAGTGAATGAATTCGGCACAGTTCAACCAAGAACATCAAACCATCCACATTTCCAACACAGAACAAACAAAAATAATTTTTTAAACTGCAAAAATGGTTTTCGAACAATTTGTAGCTGATTTTCCTCTTCACAATCCCTCATACAGCCGCAGCTATGTGGACATGTTAACCACCGAGCTGCGCCTGAAGCGACTCAACAAACGCC
Organism: Musca vetustissima; assembly: GCF_032173495.1. Lineage (NCBI taxonomy): Eukaryota > Metazoa > Arthropoda > Insecta > Diptera > Muscidae > Musca > Musca vetustissima. The sequence continues at coordinate 131,017 of NW_026872420.1, forward strand.
AAATGGATAGCGCCATTATGTTTGATCGCCTCAAGGTTATCATCGATCAAATGGAGGAAGCCTATTGTCCATCCAGCTGTAATCAAGTCAAGGATCCTGCCTTTATTGCCGATCACAATTATGCCTATTCGAATTCTTCCTCGGGTATTACCACATCCACCTCATCGTCCAGCACCTCCCCACCACCCTTCGCAGAACAACGTTTCAATGGGTGTTCTTCCAATGAACCAAGTGCCAAGAGAAAAATCATCGATGATGATTACGAAGAATTCTCTGCCGAAGATGATACAAATTCTCCCAAAAATTATCACATGGATATGGATGCAGCACAGTATCCCCAACAAATGGGCGATATGGTAATACTTGGACCCAATGGCACCACCGTAGATGCACGTTCCTACAGCAGCATTATATGGGCCTCATCGGCCTCTGCCACCCGCCAGCTATTAAGCTTTGTCTTTAGCAGTGATATTTTGGCCACTCACACCCTAACCGGCAAACCATCCCCAGCCTTCTATGGCCGTGAGCGGCCAGCCAAAATGCAATTGGATCCCATCAAGGCAGCGGATATCATTCATTGTGTCAAATCGAAATTCAATTGCAGTGAACGTGAAATTCGTGCTGCCATCACCACAAAATGTTCGGATACCTCCAAGAAATACAAACGGCGTTCACAAAAATTACAAATGGACTCGGTTGCTTAAGCGAGAGTTAAAACGTTGTTTTGTAAGTTTTGTTGGTGTTTTGTGAATTTGTAAATATGTAAATAGTATCTATTGTATAATTTGTAAGAGTTCGGTTCCGAATGAATTTTTATATAGTTTTTAAATAAAATAAAAAAGAAAACATTAAGAAAAATAACTTTTTGGTATTTTAAATTTGTAAAAAGCGAAATGGTTAGGGCGGGTAATTTCAAATTCAAATGATGGTATGTGGCTTACAATTATAATATTCGAATTACAATAGAAACAGTTACGTGTTGCCGATAGATATATAGCCTTAGCCTATGGTTTGCGGAGATCTACAAAATTACTTACAGGTTTTATTATTCGCTTTATAAAAGATATATGCTATTTTTTTAACAAAGAGTTGGGACTTACCAGAAGAACCCATCCTATAGGACCCATCTTTAATGCAGGTTTGGTAAAATATTGCAAAAAGCTTCAAAGTAAATGTACAAGTTTATAAAAAGTTTACCCTTTGGTTAAGGAAGGAACACTAGCTCCCACCTTCATACTTGATTCAGGTTGGGTAAAAGTATTACAAATTGCAAAGATAGAATCAAATCGGACATTCCCCTCGCTTGATATTAAATTACAAAATTTTCAAAAATTGGACACTTTGTGGGGGAGGTACCAGAAAGAGTTGTCCGATGAGTTCCATCTTCGGGCTTGATCTATTAATCTGTTATTAACAATATTTGATGTGCAAGGTTGGATGCAATTTTGATATTCCTTTCACTTCATATGAGATTTACAAATTTTCAAAATTGTTGACTCTTTGACTCTCCTTTCAAAATTGTTACAGATATTGTTAAAATATTAGGTTGTACAAAGTTTAGTCCGAATCAGATAGTCCGGATAGTTCGCATGGTATTACGAAATTAATTTTTTGACCATTTTGTGTGGGACGTACCAGAAGTAGTGGACCGGTGAATCCCATTTTCGAATTTTATTTAAGTTTGAAAGAAACATTACGATATGCCGAATTAGGACCGGAAACCGGACATTCCATTTGCCTAATATTGAATTTATAAATATTGAAAATGTTGACCATTTGTGGGGAGGTACTAGAAGGAGTGGACCGATGTGTCAGATCTTCGATGTATGGTAAAAATAATATTTAAATCAAATAGGACTTTCTTATAGAACTTATAAATATTGAAAATTTTGACCTTTTGTGGGGAGGTATTAGAAGGAGTGGACCTATGTGTCGTATATTCGAGGTGTGGTAAGAATAATATTTTGTGTCATATTATTGTCGAATTGCAAAGTGTGCGAACTATCCGATTTGAAGCAAAATGTTCATCTTTTCATGGGGGTGGCACCAGAAGGAGTGGGCCGATTTCCCACGCCTTCGAAATGATTCAAATTTTGAAAACATTTTACAATGTGCAATGCTTGAATTAAATCGGCACACTTACGAGAGTTATCGTGCGCACCAGTCACACGGAAAGATGGACATTTGTAAATCGACTGCAAAGTATCTAAAACGGATTTGGTCCAAAGAAATATTGTTTCTAAAAGCAATATTTCGATGAGGCATATTATTGTCGTAGCAAAGTGTATATATCCTCATTAGCAATAAGGCTGAGGTTATACAAATGTGTAGTTGGAAAGGGCCAATCGGTATTATCAACAGATACATACCATAAGTCGACAGATGACAGATATATATATATATATATATATTCAACATTTATCCAGGTCAGCGGAGTTTACGTATCAGCAGTGAAAATGTTACTGCCCTTTCCTGTCCTTCCTATAGAGTGATACTTCTCATTATTCGAAATTTTAGTGAATTTAGGCATAAGTTTTCAACCGAATTGGCTGCTATTTGACATTTAAGATTCACGTTGGGTTAAAAATCTCCCTACGAAAAATTATCAATATTGGCCCATAGATCGGTATACCACCATTATTCGGTATTTTGCGCACATTTTGACTAATTTGATATTTTAACTGTAATTTCATGGGGTGCCAAATCGAAAGATATGTAGGGACTTTGGTGCAATATTTACATAAAATCGGACGAAACTATATATGGAAGCTATATCTAAATCTGAACCAATTTTCTCGAAACTTAACACACGTCATTCAAGACTCAATTATGTTCGCTCTGCAAAATTTTGAGCAAATCGGAAGATATATAGGGACTTTGGTACACCATTTACATAAAATCGGACGAAACTATATACGGGAGCTATATCTAAATCTGATCTGATTTTCTACAATTTAAATAGAGTTCGTCCTCGGGCCAAATAAGTGAATTGTGCCAAATTTCATCCAAATCGGATAATAAATGCGACTCGTACTTTGTTTACAATTTAACATATACGACTGACGGGCGAACATGCAAAAATTAACTCAGAAAGTGATTCTATGCATATTTTCAAAAGGAACCATGTTTCTATCTCGTTTTCCGGTTACAAACATATTGACAAAGACATAATACCCTGTACCACAGTGTGGTAAAGGGTTTAAAAAGTTTTGTGAATAAAAAACTTATTTTCAGAATATTTTCAATATAGGCTTAGGCTTTTTGCATTGCTCCCAAACAAAGACCTCGCTTATTTTTCATAGCCCAATTTTCCAACCGGAGTGTTTGTAATTTGGGTTTTGATTTTCACAAATAAACAACCTACTGGCCGTCAATATGAAGTTCTTCTAAAGTTCCTTATATTTTTGAAATTTTGAATGCCCACCACATGATGGGGGGTAAAAAAGTGCCGACGACCTTAATGACGTTTTTAAGTGTTTTATGAATGACCCAAAAAGAAGTTAAAATTTTAATTTGAATATGAAACCAACCAAATTTAAGGAAATTAAATTGGGAAAATTTTGTAAAGCGGCATAGAACTTAATTCCGATCAACTTTTGGAGTCTCAGGTGAAAATTTCGAGGGGTTGCAAACGGTATGACAAATTGAAAATTCAAATGAAATCATTCAAATTTTAAATTACCCATCAGTCCTACCCACCTTACTCCATAAAAATTGAAAATACCAAAAAATTTATTTTTTAATTATTTCTTTTGTATTTTATTTAAAAACTATATAAAAATTTTATTCGAAATTCCGAACACTTACAAATTATACAATGCTAATACTATTTACATATTTACAAATTCACAAAAAAACAACCAACAAAAATTACAAAACCAAATTTTAACTCCCGCTTAAGCAACCGAATCCATTTGTAATTTTTGTGAA